>NC_050184.1:19862962-20057962 GCF_008315115.2 Sander lucioperca | reverse complement strand
GATTTTGAGCGGCTCATCCGCTCCCCATTTCCGGGTGAGTCCCGACTGCCCTTTCTCCGACTGAACATGTTGGGTTGGCCCAAATGAAGGCCGACGGCTCCTCAGACGGCCGACGGCACGGGACACACAGAACAGACTCGAGTCACCGACCTCGCCAGACGGTCCGACGGCCGATTATCGGGCTGGTGTGTCTTCTCGCTTAGAGACAGCCAATCAGAGACATTATTACTGTAGATCTTGGTAGAAGCATGCTGCATGCTTATTGGCTCGCTGACGCTGATGAGAGTTACTCCTTAGGTATTGAAATTTGTTAGCAAATGACAAGGCATTTTTCGATACTCGATATATCGTCGGTGCCTAAAAAGTATTGAAGTTCAGTACACAGCCCTATTTAAATCAGCATGAAAGTTACTTGAATTGGGAATTTGCCACTGTGTGGGCAGATATATATATATATATATATTTTTTTTTTTTTTTAAATCACCCCTGGCATTTGAATTTCGCTTTTCTTTTCTTTTTCACAAAAATAAATTAGCTATCATCTCAGCCTTTCTTTTACCCCCCTCTTTTTCTCCCGGTGTCTTTCTCTCTGTCCCATCCTCTGTCTCCGTCTCTCAGGTCTCAGTGGGGACCCGGCAGACCTGGAGCGCCGGGGCCAAATTTTCGGCCAAAACTTCATCCCCCCGAAGAAGGCCAAGACTTTCCTGGAGCTCGTGTGGGAGGCCTTACAGGACGTCACACTTATCATCTTGGAGGCGGCCGCCATCATCTCCCTCGGCCTCTCTTTCTACCAGCCTCCCGGGGGGGATACCGAAGGTGAGGCTGGGGCCAGAGGGGGCTGGGGAGGATGGTTTGGGAGGGTGTGAGAGTAAGTCGGGCAGTAAGGGCAATAGAAGGGGGTAGACATAAGCTGTGTTCGAAACTGTTCCCTCATCATGTAAACAAACCGAAACAAAATTACTTCCAATACGTCCCTGAAACAAAGCGAGCACTCAGGAGAATAGTATATGGTTGTATACATGTTGCATGTTACATTTCCACTGTTTAGAAACGAAAGCCTGCTCCATTTTTCCTTTTCAGTTTTCGCGGGTGCTTCTGCTTGACAATGATGTACAATACACTCAAATTAGCAGTACATTGTGGGTATTTTATAGTGGATCGACTATATAATGAATAAAATTAACTGCGGATTTTCGAAATTCGAAAGCCACTATAAAAATGGCGAACACACTATATAGTGCACTATTTCCGTGATAGGGAACGGTTTTGAACACAGCTATCGAGAGTTGAGAAAGAAGATGATTCATCATCAGCTGACAGTATCGCCCTATCACTAGTATCCTGGTTAAAGACATGGAGGAAACTCAGGTTGTAGGAAGAGAAGAAAGGAATACATTTAGGAGGTTAAAGAAGAGTTTTGGCTCTTCATAGAGAAATGAAAGTGAGAGCGAAAGTAAAGAGGAGAAGGATGAAACAGAGTATTAAAACAAGCTTATGTAGTGTAACTTGTGGTAACCCAAGTAGAGAAGGGACATACATTGAACCAAAAAATAGCACCTTTTGAAATTTCTGACTGGGAACATGTAAATTCTGTTCAAATGGAACCATTTGCTCATACATAAATGTCTTAGCGGGCTCACCACAAACAGTCAGTCTGTCATCTTTCAGTTTTGATTGTGGATGACCCATTTATTTACATTTGGATCACAGATTGTCCCTTCAACTTTGCTTTCATTCTTACGTTTGATATCTTGAACAATAATAAAATAAATAGTGAACCTAACCAAACTATCCATACCACCAACCAGCTCTTACTTCAGGTGGGTTAAGTACTCTTTGATTCAGTTGTGATATCATGTATTCTAATATCCAACCAAACTTTCCCGTCTCTCCAGCATGTGGGGTTGTGTCGGGGGCGTCAGAGGATGAAGGCGAGGGCGACACCGGCTGGATCGAGGGCGCGGCCATCCTGCTGTCTGTTGTGTGTGTCGTCCTGGTGACGGCGTTTAACGACTGGTCCAAAGAAAAGCAGTTCCGCGGTCTACAGAGTCGGATCGAACAAGAACAGAGGGTCACAGTCGTGCGTAAAGGAAATGTCATCCAGATCCCGGTGGCTGACATGGTGGTGGGGGACGTGGCGCAGATCAAATACGGTAAGAAGCTATCACAAACGCTTATTGTATAAAGGGCAGCAACTTACAAATATTTTCACTGTCGATTAACCCTCTGAGGTAAGGCCATTTTCTCGATTTTTAAAAAGCTTCTTAAATTCACCTTTTAAGGGATTTTGAATACAACCC
The DNA here is from genome assembly GCF_008315115.2 of Sander lucioperca. Classification (NCBI taxonomy): domain Eukaryota; kingdom Metazoa; phylum Chordata; class Actinopteri; order Perciformes; family Percidae; genus Sander; species Sander lucioperca. Next base: position 20,055,662 of record NC_050184.1, on the reverse strand, counting down.
GATTCCCATTTGTTTCATATCAAAATGTTCAGAACAAACTCAGCTTTCTGTTTCTAAAGCTGAAAAGTTGATGTTAGCTTTTTGGAATTCCTCAAATCACTTGTGAAAACATTTACACCTTTACTTATGTGGACGAAATGTTTTGGTGCTTGAGATTAGTTTACCAAAGTCTTATCTTCACAAAAGTAGTGTAATATACAGTATGAATAAAACAGTAAAAATTTATAATAAATGTCTAAAATCAAATTTTGTAATACCGCTTTTTTTGAGTAGGAGTGTTGTCAGTTGTCCACACCGGCACGTCCTTCGCCCTCAGAGGGTTAATCAATTTATATATTTTTTAATTGAAGGTCCCATGACATGCTGCTTTTTGGATGCTTTTATAAAGGGCTTAGTGGTCCCCTAATACTGTATCTGAAGTCTCTTTTATATAGACCTCAGTGGTCCCCTAATACTGTATCTGAAGTCTCTTTTATATAGGCCTTAGTGCTCCCCTAATACTGTATCTTAAGTCTCTTTTCGAAAATTCAGCCTTGGTGCAGAATTACAGCCACTCACAGTCCCACAATGAGCTTTCCTCAGGATGTGCCATTTCTGTGTCTGTAGCTATTGAGGAGGAGAGAGGGGGGGGGCAAGGTGGAGGGTGGGGGTATGGCCTTGACCAACTGCCACTTTGCTCGTTTTCAACAAGGGGGTAAGCTTCGCTTCAGAACTCGAACCTCCTATAGAGGGTTTTCACGACGCGTCATCAGACCCGAAGTCGCCATGTTGGAGGTACTCCGCATCACAACAAAGCACAGGCACTGAAGTAGATCCCGAACGGCGTCAAGGAAAATGGTTAATTATTGCCGTGTTTTAGGTTGTACCAGTAGGTCAGACCGAGAAAAACATTTGGAATATTATCGACTTCCAAAAGTTATTAAAAATCAGGGAGAGGAATGAGAAGTTATCAGAGGAAAGGAGGCGCTTGTGGTTGGCAAAGCTCAACCAGGATCTACGAGGGAAAAATCTGTCTTGTTCGGTCTCTGAAATGAAAAATAAAACTATTGAGAGTCACTTGGCTACACCTTGAGTATCGCAATGATATCATACAGTTAAGGTTAGGTTGATTAAAGACGTTATTGCATTACTTACTTTGGCTTCACAATACATTGGTCATAATGACTTGGTACTGCGTCTCCCTCACCCATCCACACGCCATCTGGTTATAAGCCTCCAAACTTTTGTAGGATTTAAGGTCTTCCGCTGTGTATGGGCTCGGCGAAAAAAACAGTTAGTTGACAATCGGGATATGCAACTGAAGGAAGAATCACTGGGTCACCATGGGTCCAAGAAGAGGGAGCCAACTTGTAGGGATCTGCACTGCCAGTAAACTGTAATTTCTCTAAATATCGCGCCTTTTTTTGTGGTCCAAATCGTTCCATGCCTTTGCATCTTGGACGCGTTTTGATGAGCTTACCGAGTGCCTCCAACATGGCCGCGCATCCAGGTTACCGCCCAGAACGTGACGTCGGTGAAAACCCTCTATGGCGCCATTTTGATGCTACCAAACGATCACCCGACGTTAACATTCCCTTGACTGCCATTCATTTTGACGTCACTTTGACAGCGAATAACTTTACATCTGAAGCGTTTAAAGACTTTATTTGTCCATTGTTTATTTCTAAAGAAACACAACAATGTATAAAAGGCTCCATTACCTTGTATCTCACGTTATGGCTCCGTAGCAGACGTTTTTGTAAAAATAGGCTAACGATTGTGTCATAACCACGCCACTTACTGTCGCATAGTAGAGGAATTACCGTACAGTACAGGAGAAGCTCGCAGGCAGTTTCGACTTACATTAGCTGTTTAAGTTTAATTACTAATGTTAACTAGCATTTTAGTTAGCAATAATTAGCCTGTGCCTATGTTATCTCCTTACATATACCTACACTCTCCGTCTCTGCAAGATTTGGAATGATTGAGATTTCTCTTGGCACAGCTACCAGAAGACTTCCAACTTTCAGACAGGTTGCTCACGTCACATCTACGTCGTCTCTCTCAGTTGGAGGCTGCGCAGTAACACTCAGCCATCACCGGAAAAGTGCTTCTAATATCCTTCACTGGTCTCCGTCCAGAGCAACGGGATCTGTTGGTCCATTTTTATATACTGTCTATGGTTTTCAAGCCATGATGTCTCTCTCTTTCTCATGGGTGGGCCAAATTCTCTCGGCAGGCAAAGCAGAGAAAGGGGAGGTAACCTTTCCCTTATGACGTCATAAAGGAAAGATTCCAGATTGACCCATCTGAGCTTTCATTTTCTCAAAGGCAGAGCAGGATACCCAGGGCTCGGTTTACACCTATCACCATTTCTAGCCACTGGGGGACCATAGGCAGACTGGGAACTCACATTAAAGTGAAATTTTCATGTCATGGGACTTTTGAATGATTAATTGTACACCCTATATAATAACTTTAGAAAGCACAAGCTACAAGATGCAAAACTGATGTATTAAAATTGCAGTTTTTGTTTTAGACCAGCTGGGAAACAGTCAAAAGAATGCATATTTTTCACATTTGAAACAACTTCTACAGTTATACTGATGACAATGATTTCAACAAATGTCTCTGACAGAAATTCTACTTACTTACAGTAAATTAACTGTATTAAAGTGAAATGAGTGTGTTTTTGAAACGCATCCTCATTTGAGCACTCTTTTTACCATTTACTTAAAATGGTAAAACTGGGTAAAGCCTGCATGTGTAGGACAAAAATGATAAATCAGCTCTTTTTCAAACAGGAACCTTACAGAGTGAAAATACAAACATTTCCATTGTCGATTAATCCTTTTATGTAAAGTTTCTGTCTGTTTTTTTTTGTGGCTTTTTTGCTTAAAAAAATTATAATACAGAAATGTCCCAACGTTGCATCGTCCATATCCTTAAAGGAATAGTTTGACATTTTGGGAAATAGGCTTATTCACTTTCTTGTACCTAGCTTCATATTTAGCGCAAAGACACAATAGTGGTATCGACCTTCTCATCTAACTCTCAGCAATAAAAACCTTTTCCTACAATGTTGACTATGCCTGCTATAACTGTACTATTTATCTCCGTAATATGTAGTTGTATGTATTACCTAATATATCCACAAGAGATACTGATACATAAATGTCCCTGTTGACATGTCCCTAACCAAAAAAGGCCTTAAACTACAAGGTGAGTCAAACACTGATCTGTGCCTGTCTGTGTTCAGGGGACCTGCTGCCAGCTGATGGCATCTTGGTCCAAGGCAACGATCTGAAGCTAGATGAGAGCTCTCTTACAGGAGAGTCTGACCACGTACGCAAATCTGTGGAGAAGGACCCCATGCTGCTCTCAGGTTTGTTTTCACACTTTGTCTTGAGCTGTATTGAATAGTAACCAAATAATGATTTATTTTTTTTGGATAGATAGATAGATAGATAGATAGATAGATAGACAGATAGATAGATAGATAGATAGATAGATAGATAGTTATTGTCCCATGAGGGAGATTTGTTTTCATGCACATGGCAATATACAGGTAAATAGACATATAGAAACCCACATTTACAATGACGACACTGGATCTATACAAAGCCAGCAAAATAGTTTGTTCAGCAGTGCCATGGCAGAAGCGACAAAACTTCTGCCAAAGCGAGTCCTTCTACACCTCAGAGTCCTGGATATAGAGGGTGATTGGTGTCATTGACAATGGTGAGGGCAAGGCGTGTGATGGCTCCATCGTTCAGGTCTGAGATGTTGGGTGTAGGGGAGCTGATCATTTTGTTTAGTTCTATCTCTGTAAAGTGATACATTGCTCAGAAGTTACTGTGTAGTGCAGTAGAAGACACCCATAGAGAATGGGTAGAGAAGCCCAGTATTATGTTAATAATATTCTTATTTTTTTTAACCTTTATTTATCCAGGTAAGTCGATTGAGAACAACTTCTCATTTGCAACATTCACACAGTTACACATTCATACTTGGAAGCTGCCCAGTATAACCACAGTCTGATCTGCTGGCCACTGAGCAGCTCCACTGGAGCGGTTGGGGTTAAGGGCCTTGCTCAAGGGCACCTCAGTGGTGGTGATGAGGGAGGGACAACAGCTGCTCTTACACTTTCCTGTCGGTCTAGTCTCGCAAAAACCGATAAGGTTGTCACTTACAATCTTAACAGTTAAATAATGTTGATTTAATTTGTGGAGGTAGCGTTATTAGTGTCATAGGCCGGCCCACACGGAAACTGCGGCTGCAGAATTTTGCAGAACTCTCCACAGATTTTAAACAAATTTAAAAAATAAAAATAAAACTCAGAATGTTAACACATCTCCACACCAAACAAAAAAAAAACAGTCCGCTAAATTTTCTTTCTGGATCACCGCTGAAAAACGTCGAAAAAATCCGTAGATTCCGTTTGGGTCTGGTCACAAGTTAGTATGACAAACTTCAACAATTTGAGTTGCAACGGGTGTTCCTGTAGGATATCCGCTCGTGCTCGTTGACTTCAGCTGAATGAAGAAGAGTTCAGTTGTTGGTAAATCCAGCATCCACGCTCAAAAACACACATAGTGAAATGGTAACACAGCAGTGGTACTAATTTCCAAATAGAAGCCCGTAGCTCGCTGCAGACGGCTTACGGCTGACTTCCGTGGCCGCACGACAGTGTGCTGCGTGTGACATATTTCGCATACACTACATTTGCGAGACAGACAGCTGGACGGACTCACTCGCGGACAAACATTTCCAGCCTTAACTAGTAAGATCACCATGACTTCAGAAAAAAAAAAAACACTGTATGGTGAAATGACAACTTTAAGACTTCTTTTTCTGTCAATACCAAAATTACTCAAGCAGACTAGCCCTCTACAAAACTCTTTGAGAACTACTTAATGTCTGACCCACTTGCCAGAACTATGCTTTAGGTACCGTACACTCCGAAGGGCTTCATCTTTATCAAATTAGTTCTTTCCTCTGCCTGAATGATGATGCATCGTGTTAAGCTTAGCTTTCGGCACCAAGCTTCCCTGCCAAGTAGAGAGAGCAGCTCAGATCATCTTTCATAATGTATGTTGTGCATTAACTACATTGAGAAAAAACCTTACAAAAATGTGCAAGATCACAAGTTGTCGTTTCATATCTGTGACCACTTGTGGATGCCACTTTGCAAGCACCACTGGTCTCTTAATTGAATCTAATCCAGTAATCTATTTGGACGTTAAGGTACCCATGTGATGGAGGGCTCGGGCAAGATGCTGGTGACAGCTGTCGGTGTCAACTCGCAGACGGGCATCATCTTCACCCTGCTGGGTGCTGGAGAGCTGGAGGAAGAAGGGAAGGACAAGAAAGGTAAGTGAAGGAGATGAACCAGTAAAGAGACACAACATTTGCTGGAATGTTTTCGGACCGTAATGACAGAAATCTAGCGATAATGTTGTTGAATATGCATTGCACCTTTTTAGTAGTTTTATCAACTCATGTCGCAAGATGAACAGACTTAATATTTAGTGAAACCACAGAAGCCGAAATGGTTTTGTTCATGGAACATATGCAAACCAGTAAAGAAGAGTAAGAAGGGATTACTAAACGGGGTCTACCAGGCACAGGCCCAGGTGCCCCGGACCCCTTTGGGCCCCAGAACCTCAGTTTAAAGTGACTGTTTCTTGTTGGAAAGTCAATCAAAGGACTAAAAAGATAATCAGAAAAACACCACAAACACACTCAAAACAAGCACAAAGACACACAAAACAACTACAGAGATGTGAAATTACTACAAAGAGACTCACAATGACACCACAGACACACAAAACAACCACAAAGACATGCAAAACAACCTCAGAGAACAACCACAAAGAAACGCAAAATGACTACAAAAAGACGACTACAAAGATGGGGGCTTTCACATGTCTGTGCCCAGGGGCCCATTGTCTCATAATCCGTCCATGCTCACACATCGCAGTGTGTGTGTGCTTGTGTGTGTGCGTGCGTGCGTGTGTGTGTATGTAGAGTTAGTTGGGTGCCTAACTGATTTCAGATAAGAGCTTTAAGAGGAAACACACCAGTTTAACCCCATCCATAATTTAGCCCACATCCTCTCCAGCCCTCTCGTTCTCCCGCTCCCCCTCGCTCTCTCTCTGCCTTTCCATTTTTCTCTATTTTTCTCACTTGGTCTCTTGTTTACCCCACCGCTGTGCCCTCTTTCACTTTCCTATCTTTCCCTTTTGCTCTCCCCTGTTTTTCCCTCCCTCCTTTAATCTGAGAGAGAGAGAGGCTTCAGATTGAATCAATTATTGAAAGAGCAGGGGAGAGCGAGTGCGCAAGTGAGATTCAGGGAAGAGTGTTGGTTGGCCAATGCATGAAGCATTAGTCTGTGCTCAAATTTGTTTTGGAAGGGCCCTGCAGTCAGAGCAGAGCTGCAGACAACAACAGAGGGAACCCATACTTTCAGAAGCACTCAAGGTTAATATCATTACCAGTGCACTCATCCATGCCTCTACCACTGCAGTTCCCATTTATGCACGGGTATGTGTGTAGAACTGTTGGCATCCTGGAATGCAGAAATGGACAGCAACAAATCAGCTGATGATGCTTATTCTATTTTAAAAAAAATCGTATTGCGTGTTTTTTCCAAAGTGTTATTTGCATTTGAGTGCAGCAGCCTCTGTGGGCTGGATCATTCAGACAAACATTTACTGGAGCTAATAAATTATTCATAAGACTTCTACAAATGCCATAACTTGTTAACTAGTTTTTCCTCATGCAATGTGGGTTTGCTATGGGGCTTTATACTGTTCTCTTTGAATCGTCTCTCATTTGAGATTGGGGTTATATTCAATTCATTTTTGTCTATTTAGCCGTCTACAAACTACTGGTAGAGTTGTGCGTGCAAACACATTTACTACTTGAGTTTTTTATTCTTCCCTCTTTGCTCTCTTTTGTTTTCCCTTTTTGCCAAATCTTCTCACATGCCCCGAAACCTTTCTTTCCTCACAAATTCCCCCAAACAGAGGACAGTACTCAGTTGCTCATCTCTACAGATGCCAGTTTCAGCACAGTCACCAATGGTATGTGAGCATAATGTTGTCTGCCTGTCCCGCTCCTTTCCTCAGCCAATGAATGGACCCCAGCACACAGTGCAGTGAAAGTGAAAGTGACAATGACGTATGGACTTATACATATGAAAATGTCTCTCAGTCTCTTGACCCAGTGTATGAAGATGTGTGTACCTTTATTATTCTTCCCTTTAGTATTGTTTCTTTGTGGTTTTTCTGTTTCTGGAAGTGTGTCATTGGCTGTCCTAAGATCAGAAAAATGAACTGTTGGTGACTCTGATTATGCACACATGTGAACACTTTTCTTTCATATGTTTGTCTTTCTATTCCCGTATCTTTATATGTACCTTTGTCTAAATCACCCTCCCTTTCTCTCAGGAAAACAACCTGATGGAGCTGTGGAGAACAATCAGAACAAAGGTAAAAGCTAATGACGCGTGTATATATGTATGTATGTATGTATGTGGGATGAGCTTACTTCACCTTCTTACTTCTTACTTACTTGCTTCTACTTCATCTGCAGGTACAGCGCTGAAGAAAGTGTATATGATTATATGATTTTTGTGTGTGTCTGTGTTTCAGCCAAGAAGCAGGACGGGGGTGTTGCCATGGAGATGCAACCCCTGAAAAGTGCAGAGGGAGGAGAGGTAGAGGACAGAGAGAAGAAGAAGACCAGCGTTCCGAAAAAAGAGAAGAGTGTGTTGCAGGGCAAGCTCACCAAACTCGCTGTTCAAATTGGCAAAGCAGGTAAAGAACTCTCTCATATCTAATCTTGGCAGTCTTGGGAATCTATTAGCAGTTGTAATGTAACATTTTACACAAGAAATGAACACACAGAGTCAATTCTGTAGCCGTCAGTCCCACAGAGCTTCTGGGGCAATGACGTAGAGAAAAGTTCTTTCTGAATATGAGACATAAATTGTGGGAGTTGTGTGAAACTTTGCACTTAAGGTGCGAAGTTTCTTACTTAGACTCAGAAAAGGATTTATTGCCAAGTAAGTAACACTTACGAGGAATTTACCTAGGTGGTTGGTGCATACATAAACATATTAAACATTATAATGAAATAAACAATGAATACAGAAGCAAATATATACAAAAAAGCTGTTTAACACTTAGAGAAAAGAGGCTACTTAGAATGATGTTTTATTACTGCATAATAACAGACGTAAAAGTGCTATAAACTGTGATGAAATGCGATCACACAGGTAGGAAGTAAATAATGAAGCACTGTGTGTTCTTTATTCACCAGGCGTGCATTACTTCAGAGCCATGAAAAAAAAAACATAGATATTGAATAAAGTCTGAGTGAGACACTGATTCCTTTCTTTGAATCTCCCTGCAGGTTTGGTGATGTCGGCCATCACCGTCATCATTCTGGTGTTGTACTTTGTCATCAACACGTTTGTCGTTGAAGGTCCGTGTGTATAAAACTTCCCATAAAAACACACATACTATCTCAGGATGCACCTCTTTCACTTCCTGGCACATTTTACTCTTTTCCCCGTTGTGTTCAATAGTTACCACTCTGCTGAGTATGACTCACTCTTTAAAGTAGTAAGTTTGTTTGCCGGTAATATGTAGTATGGTTTGTGTTGCAGGTCATACGTGGTTGACAGAGTGTACTCCGGTCTACATCCAGTACTTTGTCAAGTTCTTCATCATTGGAGTCACTGTGCTGGTAGTGGCTGTCCCAGAAGGCTTACCTCTCGCTGTCACCATCTCTCTGGCTTACTCTGTCAAGGTACACTCACCCATTACTTGGTCATGCTGCGTGCTTAGCAAATGGAAATGTAGGAGCTGTTAAGGGCTCTCCCAGTAGTATTGTATTGTACAATACAATACGATATACTTTATTGTCCCCCTAGGGACAATGTTTTGTCAACTATGTCAAAGGCAGCACTTAGATCTGATAATAATAGAACTGAAAAACAATTATCATTCAGATGTTTAATCAGAGTGTGCAGATAATTTCAGCAAACTGCGGTATAAGGTAGTAAATCCACTTTACAAATTCACACAATTCTTTACACACACCAAGTCAATATCAATCTTTGCACAAATTATTCATAAAAAATATCTTTCTGCCCCCTAATTTTCACACTTACTGTTTTTACCCTGCCTCCCTGTCTCCTTTCTTCCATCAATCCATTTCTCTCTGCCTCTGTCCTTCTGCCCTCCCTCTTTCCCTCCCTTCCCACCCTTCCATCACACCCCTCACACATCCCTCTGCTCTCCATCACTATTTCATTTGTAGAAAATGATGAAGGACAACAACCTTGTACGCCACCTGGATGCTTGCGAGACCATGGGCAACGCCACGGCCATCTGCTCCGACAAGACCGGCACCCTCACCACCAACCGCATGACTGTGGTCCAGTCTCACATAGGTGAGTGAAAAGCAAAAATTCATAAATAATATTAAATAAAGACAATTCACCAAGCATGGCTTTATTGATTATCTGTGCTGTCTGTGCTTCCCTTAAATGAAAACACAATGTAATGCTAAGATTGAACTAATGTTGAGAATTAAAGGTCACTTTTTCAAAAACATCCTCACTGCTTAGGTGAATTAAGAAGTCATGTGGCCCAACCTTTACTTAACTATGATTAGATCAGTGGCAGCCTAGTGTGCCTTAAAGGGATAGTTTTGATTTTTTGAAGAGCGGTTTTATTAGTTTTTTAACCTGGCAATATACAGTAGTTTTTATTGAAGGTATTTAATTAATTAAATTAATTTTTTTGTTTCAGTTTACTAAAACTAGTTTTCACTGCTTATTTTCAATTTCGTTTTAGTTTATTATAATAACCCTGATTCCCAGTACCTTTTCCTTGTCCTATAGGCCGTTATTAGCCTGACGTCGTCATACTCAGATTCTAGTCAGAATATGCCTCTGCACTCAATTGGATAGACCTACAACCAATCAGAGCAACGGAGACAGACGTCACAGAAGCTGCAAGTCAAAGGCAGGCTTCGACAGAGCAAAGGCAGAGGCGGCAGTTTCCATGTCGTGCGGACGGGTGTGGCAATGTGTACATACGTGATCGCGGTTCTCTGTTCCTCTTTTAAAATGAATGCGCTGTCGAAATCTTAAGAGACGCGATGGCAGCCATCTTTGTTGTAAACAAATTCAACCCAAGCGCTCTTTGGTGACGTGGTTGATTACGTTACTGTTGATCTATCATCGTATAAAGCCCGGCCTGACAATTTGATTGGTCCGAACAGCTCTAGTTCGAGCATAGTTGCTCCACAACAGATCAAGTCCAGACCGAACTTCCCAACCTCTAAGTTCGGCTGGCATCCAGACTAGGCCGTTATACCCCTTAAAACATAAAACTGAAACCAATAAAACTACACTTCATTTTAATGGCAGACAAGCTGTTTATTTATTATTTCAGGTCACAGATGGGAGAATAAATATGCAGAAATGTGTCCACATATAGTGATCATGGTCTATACATATATGACTTATGACAGAGGAACAGAGAGCAGATGGAGATAGCATGTAGGCTGAATGTACAGACATTCTAAATGATTGTGATTGTATTAAAGTTAGATTGTTGTTCCCCAGGTGATGTGCATCACCGTGCAGTCCCGGACCCTGGACAGATCAACCCCCGGACACTGGATCTATTAGTCAATGCTATCTCTATTAACAGTGCCTACACCTCCAAGATCTTAGTGAGTCATGCACACACACAGATACCGCTGTTCTGGCTTTGTTCTTTTTTTCTGCAGAACCTTCAGTAGTCCTTAGTTAATGTTAGTCAGTTTCCGTGCTTTTGTTTTAATGCCATCCTTTTTGGTTTCCTCATGCCTCATCCACCTCTTGTCTCCTTCTCTGTCTCCCTTCCTGACTTTCTCACTGCCCCAATCTACCACCCCAACTTGCTTCAATCTTACTCTGTATCAGCCGCCTGATGTGGAGGGGGGTCTGGCTAAGCAGGTGGGCAACAAGACGGAGTGTGGTCTGCTGGGATTTGTATTAGACCTACAGCAGGACTACGCCCCTGTCAGAGAGCAGATCCCCGAGGAGAAACTGTACAAGGTAGGGAACCATGCACCACATCCACCTTTACTAGTTATAGTTTTATAAGACAAATATAGAGGTATTTGATATTAGGGCTGCACGATATGAGGAAAATATGCGATATGCGATAACGTTGTTGAATATCACAATAGCTATATTACTTGTGATAAATAAACAGATATTAAAGTGTTCTCAGTTCTGCATTTCTGCTGCTTTCAGTATTCTGCTAAAATACAACAAATTGCTTGTTGAATTTATAATTTTATATTTTTTAAAATAGAATGACGCAGCCTTTCGCGATATATTTATTGCACCAGTTGATATCACGATGAGGATTAAAAAAAGGTATATTGTGCAGCCCGATTTGATATTCACCCTGCGTACATATTTCCTTAAATCGATGAATAAATAAACAAAAGGCAATAGTAGAAGAAATACATATTTTGGCAATGTGCTTTACAGGCACATTTTTAGTCCCAAGGTGTCAAACAAAGCGGCACAAAAATAACTGTTCCTGCTGCTATCACTGAGCTGAGCTGTAGCGATATTTGCACACACATGACAGGAGCATTATTCAGTTCATTTTTAAACCTGCTTTCATCTTGATTTTTTTAATTTTTATTTCACTTATTTATATTTCTCTCTCTTTTATGTCCTGATTGGTGGAACCTTGAGTACTTGTATCCGTTTTTAGTATGTTTTTATAGTTTCATGTGTCACAATGGATGTCATATTCTTGCTGCAAAAAAAAAGCGACCTACGGGTACAAATAAAGTAACACGAACCTGATTTGCTATCACAGCTTGGAGCTCAAATGGTATCTTGGCACACTTGCAGACCCAGTGGGTCAGAATACATAATCAAATCTGTTGCACTTGTGATGATGTAGCACGTCTAACTCTGCACTGTGTTGTATTGTATAGTGCACAAGGATCACACATGCCGGGATATCTTTAGATATAGAGTCACTACATGTTCCACACTAACTAATATAAGGAAATATGAGTGTTAATTGTACCAAAACGTATCTACTAAACCCACATAGGACCTTATAGGGTTTATAATGCAACAACTACAATGACATTAGCCAAACAAGCGTGTGCTGCCTGGTGCTTGCAGATAATCAAACACTCCAATAAACCAATCACAATCGTCTTGGGCTGCGCTAAGCTCCGGACGCAGCGAAGGTGGCTCTGCTAAATAGTATCTGCTAAATAGTCTCGGGAAGGAACTTGTTTTGGTGGAACATTTGCAACCCGCTAAAGAAAACGTCACATACTATATTAAATGAAGTTAACTGTTGACACAATACAGTTACGTGAGCTATTTAAATTAGTTGGATACATGGTTAAATCTCATTTGATCTTGCCAGTGTATCACCCTGTGCACTACATCCATAGCAAATCCCCGCCAATTGGTCCCGAAACATCCCAGTTAGATAATAAATGCCGTAAACATACAGTATTCTTTGTAAATTTTTACAATCATTCTCCGAAATAACCAAGCAGGCCTGCCGTGTTGCACAATCCAGATTTTCTATAAAACTTGCCATTTTCAGTGAGTAGCTTGCTAGTTTGAAGTTTGTTGTTGTTTCCCGAAGCAAACAGAGTTTGAGAATGGCGACACACAGAGAGTGGTGGAAGGTGAGGAATGTCAGGCAATTATTAGTCTATATCCTTGACGTTCCACTTCCGGGATTGCTCCGTTGCCGCCGGAAAATCCGCCGGATTTCACTCATTTAGGCCGGATATCGTTGCCTTGGGCTTCCTTTGTGTTGGCATTTTAAACTCCGGTGGATTTCTGAGGACTATGGTTAACTGCTCCTCAGATCTCAAAGATCCAGACAGCTAGCTAGACTATCTGTCCAATCTGAGTTTTCTGTTGCACGACTAAAACAACTTTTAAACGTACACACGTTCCACCAAAACAAGTTCCTTCCGAGCCCTTTTGCAGCAGCACCGTGGCTTTTCTTCGGTGCTTAGCATCGCCCAAGACGATTGTGATTGGTTTAAAGAAATGTCAACAAACCAGAGCATGTTTTCCTCCCATTACCGAGTGCTATGTGGAGTAGCCAGACTCTCCTCCAGCGCGCTTTGGAGGAGAGTCTGGGAAAGCGAGACTAGGCAATTATGTACTCATGAAATGTACTTCTGTTGATCCAGACTAGTTTAACTCAAATTTGACTATTTTAAATCATACATCTATCTCTCTCAGGTGTATACGTTCAACTCAGTGCGTAAATCCATGTGTACGGTGATCAAGCTGCCTGACGGATCCTTCCGCCTCTACAGCAAAGGAGCCTCTGAGATCATGCTAAAGAAGTGAGTTTTGGAGGAGGATGGTGGAGGTGCAGGCGGATGTGGTCTTGGGTGACATTAGATTGTGTGAAGAAATAGAGGCAACAATAGTTCATAGGGAACTGGGTTAAAAGGAGAGCGTAAGAGAACGTAAGAGAGAAAAGATGTTTTACTCTACTACTAAGTTTTTTTCCTCTCTCTCACTATCGTCTATCCTTTATCTCTCTCCAGGTGTTCCTTCATCCTAGATGCCAATGGAGAAGCGCGCACTTTCCGCCCTCGTGACAGAGATGAGATGGTCAAACAGGTGAGACTTGATTACTTAAAACTCAGATGTGCAGAATAGTGTCTTCAATATGCCATTCTAATTTCATTTCATTTTGTGATTTAAGATCTTGGCCATGTCATTGCAACATCCCCTGAGCCAGGGACCTTTGTTACATGTCATCACCTATCTCTCTCTCCCATTGTTTCCTGTCAGCTCTCTGTCTCATAAAGGCAAAAATAATTAAAGGAATAGTCTAACATTTCATGAAATACACATTCGCTTTCTTGCTTCTCATCTAACTCTCAGCAAGAAAACTCAAGCATAAAACCACAGTCTAGTTGTACCTAAAATATTTAGCAGCAAAATACTCTACTGTTCCACATACAGTAGATTAGCCTATGCAGGCTATGCGAGCATTGTTTCATTGACTGACACGCTGTCGCTGACTGACCTAAATTTGGCTCCAGAGAACACAGCTTGTGCTGAGAGAAAAATAACCCTCCTCCACACATAACTTTATTCCAGTTCAGTTGTTCAGTTTACATTATAGCCGCTTTGTGTCGCCTCCTCTTTGCATCATATTGTCTTCCCTCTGCTGTGTGCGGTAGGCTCAGCTGTGTGACAGAGTGTTCACACAAAGGTACTCAAAAAGTCATTTGATATAAACAAACAACAAACTTTATGCAGGCAGTTTAATCCAGTTTTTATGCATCAGATATTAGAATGTAAAATACATTTTTGTGCACAGTTAAGCAGTACTTTGATGGATGGTGAGATTCTGCGGACCTCTTCCTGACCATAGTTTTAATAATGACTGATAAATAGGTTGAAGAGGGGTTGAGGAAAGAATATACTTCATACCTTTATTGAATTGCTTTAAAGTCTTCACTACATACATTATATCAGTTTGGACAGACATGGATGTAAACTGCAATTTGACTGGTTGGCGGAGACATACAACCACAAGGTGCTAATTCTAGTTTATTGTTATATATGCTGATGCAATAATAAGGAAGTCAAATTTTACTGTTGTAGCTGATCAAGGTGGAGCTACTTAACAATGCAATACAGTTATTACAGATGCATTTCAAATCTTGTGGTTTCCAACCTAGGGGTCGGGCCCCTCCAAAGGCTCACAGGATTAATCTCACGGGAGAGATAATGAATGGGTTTGATAAGAAGAAAAACAAAGTTATTTACAGAAAGGGTTTCAAATGATACACACATCTGTATTTTCATTTTTTGTACTCAAATCTTTGCTTTTCTTGTGAAATTATTATTATTATTTTTAGTTGTTATAAGGAGTCACAAGCCAAAGATGGTTGGAAACCACTAGTTTGATGTGTAACGATCTGTAACGATTCTCATAAAGAGCATAATTATAAAGTAGCTTATATAAGTAATATAACCTTATATAGTACCTTAACATTGTAGTTAGGTACAGTACGTATATACATGTATTTATTAATCGAGTTACTAAACTGTATGCAAGCACTTTAATCCAGTTTTTATGCATCAGATATTAGAATGTAAAATATATTTATGCACAGTAAGTTAAGCAGTCTGTAATGTGATGGGTGGTGAGATTCTGCTGACCTCTTCCTGACCATAGTTGTAATCATTTCTGATTAAAAGGTGATCGAGCCAATGGCGTGTGAGGGGTTGAGGACCATCTGCATTGCTTACCGTGACCTTCCGGGTAATCCAGAGCCAGATTGGGAGAACGAAGCAGACATAATGACGGAGTTGACCTGCATCACCGTGGTTGGGATAGAGGACCCTGTGCGGCCCGAGGTAGGGTGCCGTGGAGTATGTGTGTGTGTGTGTTTCAGCTGGTAGTGTGACTTTCTGCAATCCATAATGTGTGATTCTAACCAGTGCCTGAATTGGACCAATAAATGCGGCAGTGCCCTGGTTCATCAGTTGCATGAAATGAGCGTCAAAAAGAAATTGTGGCGTTAAAATGAATTTGCTTTAACTTGTTATTATCGCATTTATTTTGAAAGCCCTAATTCATACGTATATCTTGTAGGTGTGAAAACGAATAGTCGACGATTCGATCTAAGGGGCCTGAATCGACTGTGAGATTGGCAGTCGAATCAGGCTCCTTAGATCGATGCAGTCTGAAAATATGTTAATGAAACAAAGGATCATTCCATTCGGGCTATATGGGGGTCCTGAATGTCTGATTTTACATAGAATTGCTTGCCAATTAATCTTGATATATAGCCTATTTTAGTATAAATATCAGCCTATTAATAATACTGTTAATAACAATCAGAAGTGCCGGTACTCAGTCCTGGTGGGTACCGGCCCATTTCAGGCACAGGTTCTAACCTGTATTTTAAAAGTAATTGGCTTTGTGTTATGCCTGTTTCTCTTAGGTGCCTGACGCCATCCGTAAGTGTCAGCGTGCAGGCATCACAGTGCGGATGGTGACTGGTGATAACATTAACACAGCGAGGGCTATTGCTGCTAAATGTGGCATCATTCACCCTGGGGATGATTTCATTTGTCTAGAGGGCAAAGACTTCAACCGACGAATCAGGAACGAGAAAGGAGAGGTGAGCTGGGGGTCTTAAAAGAGGGCAACAGTAAGGGCAGAGTAAACTTACAAGCATTTTAAAAAATAGTTCCTGACGTTTTCGGTTGCTGTATCAAATAAAAATGAGTGTCTCATGAGACTACCTGTAGGTGGACCAAAGTGGGAAAAGTTACATAGTGTTGCTTTAAATGCTGAATCATTTCTCTTTGGAAAAACACCAAACACTCAAGCCTGACTTGTTTTCCTACCACTAAACAAGCTTTGATCGGCTAGGTAACGTCTGCTTCACATTAGGCTCTACGCTGACGTTGTCATGACTTCTCATTAGACGTGTGATGTGTTTGTAATTAGAACTGCAACTAACGATTGTTTTCATCATCAATTAATCTGCTGGTTTTTTTATTTTTTTATTTTTTTATTAATCGTTTAGTCTGATGATATAATGATATATGCTATGATATAAAAGCTGCAAATCCTCTCGTTTGAGAAGCAGGAACCAGGCAGTATTACATCATTACATCATCATTATAATTAATCAGTTATCAAAAAGTTGTCGAATGTTTTGTTGTTATTCTGTTGCTCAACTAATTACATAATTGACTAAAAGTTTCAGCTCTATTCCTAACTCAGGTTTCCACCTAACATTTACTTACAATCTCTCCTTTTTATTATGTTTTTTCAGGTCGTCAGTCGGTCCGTCCCATTCTTGTGAACGCAATATCTCAGGAATGCCTTGAGGGAATTTCTTCAAATTTGGCCCAAATGTCCACTTGGACTCAATAATGAACTGATTAGATTTTGGAGGTCATAGATAAAAGATCAAGGTCACTATGATCCCAATAACTCAAGAATTCCGATACTAATTATGACAACATTTCACACAAATGTCTAATAGGATAAAATGATGCAGTGATGCCATTTTATATTCTGATTCTATGTAAGAGCCAATTTCACAGTGCATCTTTGATGCTTCATGCTCGATCCAAGGCTCTGGATCAATAGTGACATCTAGTGAAAGAAGATGATAGCTAATAGGTTCTCTATGGTGTTTTTCATTTTCACACACTCCTTTTCCCCTATTTTCTCTCCATCTGGCTCACAGATTGAACAGGAACGTATTGACAAAATCTGGCCCAAACTTCGCGTGTTGGCTCGATCCTCGCCAACCGACAAACACACACTGGTCAAAGGTGAGTCTCAAGTTTATTAACCCACACACACATGCACATTCATCAACACAGATTCAGAGCCTATTTTTCCTTTCTGTTTGTGTCCAGGCATCATCGACAGCACCGTCCTAGAACAGAGGCAGGTTGTCGCAGTAACAGGAGATGGAACCAATGACGGACCGGCTTTGAAGAAGGCTGATGTGGGCTTTGCCATGGTAACGGGATATATTATTCACCATTAATGTTTATTCAGTGTTAAAATCTTTCTACAGCGACAATATATAATAATATAATCACATCGAAGTAAGTATGTTCATGAGGGATTTTAAAATGTTCTTCTCATAAGAAATCTCTTCCTATGTATAATTAATGCATTACCAATATATTTAAAAAAAAAAAACGTTTGAATATATTGTATTTTATTTAGAATAATTCTTTTTTGAATAGCGTGCTTTTGATTTTGGTCACAGCTTTTGCGTAGTAGTACGATATTGAGACAGCAGCATCATTTTGGTTGCTTGAATGCATTTTCATGCCATGAGTCTCTGCCTCGTCCTCACTCTGTCTCAATCTGTGTCAGGGTATTGCGGGCACAGACGTGGCTAAAGAAGCGTCTGACATCATCCTGACTGATGACAACTTCAGCAGCATTGTCAAGGCGGTGATGTGGGGACGAAACGTCTACGATAGCATCTCCAAGTTTCTGCAGTTCCAGCTCACGGTCAACGTAGTGGCTGTCATAGTGGCCTTCACCGGGGCCTGCATCACTCAGGTTGACAGATTTATTAATACACATACATGCTGACACACACACACACACACACACACACACACACACACACACACACACACACACACAATATAACAGACGCAAAGACGTCACTGCTGTAAACATCACTCACCCATTATCTGCTATGACAAAGCAAATGCTAAAATGCTTTTTATGCATTTTTCACACTAAGCTTATATAAAGCAGAGCCGTCCTGACACACATGGAAACAGTGACATATATTTGATATGCAAGGAATATCAACTTGCCTATATGTTAGTATGCATCATTATATATATTGCTATTTGCAATATATTTGTTATTGAAAGTTTAATTCAAAAAAAACTTTTCTCAGTCATTTTTTCAACCTCTAAAGTAATCCCCTCCCCACCCAGAACACTATCAGATAAAACATAAAAATGGGGCTCCAGCTGCCTCCTGTATAACCCAGGCGTGAGACTCAAACATGTAGACCATGGCTTAATCCCACCACTGTTCTAGCGATCTCGATGCACACTTCTCTTTCGCCGGTCAACGAGATGCTAAAATGTAGTCACCACATGAGTAACATAACGCAGGTACGAGCAGCGATAAAGGGCGGGGCCAAGCCAGATCCATAATTTCTCAATGAGGGAGAAAGAGTAGATGCGCTTCCGGCCCCTTTCAGAGTGTTTTTATAAAACATTTTATGTAGGAAAGCCATGTTAAACAAAATATTAATCATAAAAGTATTTTTACATACATTAAAATGTGGCACTTTAATGTTCGGAATCAGGGTCTTGTGAAAAAGGAGCGGAGCAACCGTGTCACCAGTGTCTGTGTCAGTGAAGCCAGACTCATCTGAAGATGGTCCGTGACTAGAGCTGCAAAGATTAATTGATTAATTAATTAGTTGTCAACTATTAAATTAATCGCAAACTATTCAATCAATTAATTGGTTTGATTATTTTTTTATGAAAAAAAGTAAAAAGTCTGTAATTTCAGCTTCTTAAATGTAAATATTTTCTAGTTTCTTCACTCCTCTGTGTCAGTTAACTGAATGTCTTTGAGTTGTGGACAAGACATTTGAGGACATCATCTCGGGCTTTGGGAAACAGTGATCCACTATTTTCACCATTTTCTGACATTTTATAGACCAAACAACTAATCGATTGATTAAGAAAATAATCGACAGATTAATCCGCAATGAAAATAATTCTTGCAAATCTCTCTGCAGGACTCTCCTCTGAAGGCGGTGCAGATGCTGTGGGTGAACCTCATCATGGACACGTTTGCTTCTCTGGCCCTGGCAACCGAGCCCCCCACTGAGGACCTGTTGCTACGGAAACCCTATGGTCGGAACAACCCACTCATCTCACTGACCATGATGAAGAACATCCTGGGCCATGGAGTGTACCAGCTGATCATCATCTTCACCCTACTGTTCATAGGTACACACACACGCACGCACCGTATGTACGCATGCATGGTGCGCACGCACGCACACACACACACACACACACACACACACACACACACACACACACACACACACACACACACTCACACACACACACACACACACAGAGACAACCGTGAATGCAATTTCATCTACTATTGAAACAGCCTAAGTAGCTGGCTTTCATCAATAGGTTTCTTGTGAAATTAGGGTGATCAGGCTTTATTTCAGGGTGCTTTTAACCAAAAATCCAAGACAAGGAAAAAAAAATTCACTTTGCAGTGGTGGAATGTAACTAGGTACAAATTTGCGGTACTTGTACTTTACTTGAGTCTTTTCTTTTCATGCCACTTTCTACTTCTACTCTGCTACATTTCAGAGAGAAATATTGTTATTTTTACTCCACTACATTCATCTGACAGCTTTAGTTATTTTACTAACTGAGATTTTTGCACACAAAACACATTTAGTTTTTAAAATATGATGTTTTGTTATAAATTAAACTACCCAACAATATAAATGCCTACAAGTCCACCTGGAATGATTAGCCAGTTAAACACCAGTTGATTGACAGAACTGTTTGGATCGTTTCCAGTTTCTAAAATGGGAGGATTTTTCTGCATTGAGTACTTACTACTTCAATACTTTAAGTACATTTTCCTGATGATAGGAGAGTAGAGTATTTTTACAATTTGGTATTAGTACTTTTACTTAAGTAAATGATCTGAATACTTCTTCCACCGTTGGCACTTTGGTGGATACACATAAAAATACACAGCCACCTTAGCAGCTACAGTGTTTTTTGTGGGGCATTTTAGGCCTTTATTTGTATAGAACAGCTTAGACTTGAAAGGGGAGAGAGAGGGGGAACGACATGCAGCAAAGGGCTGCAGGTTGGAGTTGAACCCGCGGCGTCGAGGATTGACTCTCTATATATGGGCAACCGCTCTACCAGGTGAGTTAACCAGGTGCTGTAGCAGCTGCAGTGTTAACTGTTAATTGTTTATTTGTCTTGCAGCAGACCAAACACACCTCCTGATGAACAGAGCTGATCATTTTTCTTTTTTTCACACCTCTCATCTCCTCTTCATCCTTTCTTTACCCTCCAGGCGAGCGCATTTTTAACATTGACAGCGGCCGCAATGCTCCACTCCACTCCCCTCCCTCTGAGCACTACACCATCATCTTCAACACCTTCGTCCTGATGCAACTTTTCAACGAGATCAACGCTCGCAAGATCCACGGAGAGAGAAATGTCTTTGACGGCATATTTGCCAACCCCATCTTCTGTGCCATTGTTCTGGGGACCTTCGCCGTGCAGGTGAGGTTAACCCTTAACCCTCTACTGTTTGGTAGAGAACGTTTGGAGTTTTGTTTAGATTATTTTTGGGGCATTTTGCCTTTATTCGGTTGTAATAGTAGAGATATAGACAGGAAATGCAGGGAGGGAGAGATGTAGAGATTTCCTAACTGGAATTGAACCGGGTACATTGGCCACTCGGCTACCAGATGCCCTGTGATTTGTGGTATCTTGTTGTAATTTAGTTGTACATAAACTCAACTAAGCATTTTGAAAGTTAAAAAGATTTTAAAGTATGTTAGGCTACAAAAACAGACCAGATTGTTTAAGGTAGTGACTTTTAGGATCAACAAAATTGATCTTGCTGTGTGGTATGTTTATGGGGCTTGTATGTAGTTATTAGACAGGTCTGTAATGTCTAATTTACTGTTTGATAAGTATATTTGGTAAATTCATGTTTTAGTCTGAAATCTTGCTTCTTTCATGATCTGCTCCCATTTGCCATGTTACATTTTTGTTACTGTATTATGCTGTTGCAGTAATACAAACTCAGTACTTCTGTGTCCGTTCCAAAGGTGATCGTGGTTATTGGGTGACTGTACTATATTTCTAAAGCAATACAAACTTGAATGTCTTCAACAGATGGGTTCTGCGTTTCAGTGATGTCCTGTGCTGTCTTGGTCAACTTCTTAGTCTCTAAAAGTAAAGCAAATGAATGTGATTTTAAGGCCTTGACAGCTTGTCAATCGCCACATTTTCTTTCACTTTGTAACCCGTCCCAGCAAACCAACAAAAGGAGGATTGTTTGTTAAATTGACTCACAATGAATACAAAACAAATGCACTGAGCAGACACAAAGACGCAGACAAGCAAGCAAAAACAGAGTGAGGGACGGAGCGAGAGAAAAAGAGGGATATTTTCCAAAGCTCTTCAGTGCTGGGTGTTACTCTGGGGAGAACCAAGAGAAGAGAGATAGCTGGAGGGGGTGACAGTGATTTGGAGTGTGAGAGCGATGAAAAGACAGTTCAGAAGGATATGGAAAATTAGAGATGAGAGAAAGCTGAAGACCGGAGGCATCTTGAGAGACGTGAAAGAGAGAGATAAGTAAGAAAGATGTTTCTTCCCTCCCTGTAGAAAGATATTATTACTGTATGTGATCCCAGTGAGATTTATGACTGCAGTTTGGTGTCAAGATGATAGTGTCACTCTGATAAACCTCGCTCTTGTTGTAAATGATCATGTTGCTATTTAAAATACTGTCGCTACATCCACTGAGGCAAATAGACCTATAGGAGCATGGTGTTACTGTGATCCACCTATGAAAACGCAGACAGGAAACCAGCCACCTTTAATGTGGATGCCCAATCAGTACTTATGGTACATGTAGTCCATTAAAGAAAGAAATTCTGCAGTGTGTGCTATATTGACTGAAAAATGAGTTATTCTGCTCGCAGGAGCCGTGTCAGCTGACCCTACATGTACCAGGATGCATTGCACACGAGTGGTGACTTCGCTAAGCTTTCATAGATTTTTTAGATAACAAAATAAACTTACAAACTGTCAACAAAGGAAATATTCTTACACCTCAACTGGGAAAATACAAACCGTACACCTCCTGAGTTGAGACGAGACGAGATGAATTACCGTTACTCATTGTACAACACACTTATTCAAACGGAAACTGAATAAACCTCACAGAATCCATCTTAATTAGTCTTTCCACTGTTCCAACAATCAGCAACTGTTTTTGTAGGAATAAATCTTTAATTCACAGAGTAAGATGTGAAACGGCGGCTCGTTGGCGGATCCCACTCCTTCTTTGGAGACACCAGTGAGGTCACTGGTGTATGGAAGTAGAGCAGATTTTGCAGCTGTCTGTGGACGGCTGAGCCCCAGAGACACAGAGAACATTGGAAAGAACTGCAGGTCTTTTTTCACACCATATCCCTCATTCAGATAGATAGACATAAGGTTGAAATACACACAAAAACATTTCCATGACCTGATGTTGGTCAGGTCAGATTGTGAAAGGACGTTTCATGATCTTCATAGCCATTCAGGGTAAGCTATACCTCATGAATAATTAAATACAATACTCCAACACTAAATGTCTACATGTGTTATTACACATCTTGGTTTGATGTTTATTCGATGCAGCAGGGATTACAGTGAAAATGCCACCTTGTACTTTCCTACTTGAAATCGTGACAGACTAGAAGATAGAGGTGTTGATTGTTGACACATACTGGCATTATTTTAGGTTTTTTGCAGTACCGGTTTCTCCCTCAACACTGTGTTTGTATGTGTGACAATAATGATGTCCCTCGCTGTGTTTCTGCTGCAGATCGTGATTGTGCAGTGGGGAGGGACGCCCTTCAGCTGTGCCCCTCTCAACGTGGAGCAGTGGCTCTGGTGTCTGTTCGTGGGAGTTGGAGAGCTCCTCTGGGGGCAGGTAAGCAGCTCTTCAGCCTGCTGAGTCAAACCTTACTGAGCTGAAATGTAGACTATCAGGCCTGGTTTACCTAGAGTTTTCTCTGAGGGGAGGCTAATGCTAGCCCCAAACTCGAGGATAAATGGGCAGATTTTGGGTCTGATTTGCCATTCCCAACAATCGAATGGGTGTTCCCAATTCGAGGCTGGTCTGAACTTATTTGGATTGGATTATCTGCCCAAATCATATGATAGTCTGAAAGGAACCGCTATGGAATATTGAGCAGAAACCCGCAACAGCAATGAGAGCGAGCTGACTGGGAAGCATCACCAGCCGGATGTTGCATACTTGTGTAGAACAGAAACACGGCTGCAAACAGCAGGAATATAATTAATAAATCTGTCTCCTGAGCCAGGTGGACAGTTTTTGTCACAAAATTGTTATTTGATTCTTTCGTACGATTTTCGGTCGCCCACTACATCTGCATACTTTCAGCTAGAAAAAACTTTAAAATATTAAAATGTTCACCTCTTAACTGACATTTATGCTTATATTCAACTTTTCTCCACCATATATACTTTTAAATATTAAGCTTTTTTCTTTTTACATTGAAAGTCATGGAGCAATCTTTAAATCCTGTTCAGGCTTTTCCCACTTCTAAATGCTACTCCTCCCACATACTTTCACCTACAGACGTTACTCAAACTTTAAACTATTCACAAAACCTTCAGCTATTGGAAAATTATTCAGCTTTTTGACATCTTTTACAGTTTTGTGTGATCACTGTTTAAGTTTAGTGCTTCTGTAGGCATTTTCTGCATTTTTAAGGGCTGCTTAGTGACTTTTTATCACTTTTTGTTGACATACTATACCTTTTTATCACTTTTTTCGACATACTATACTATGACTTTTTTATCACTTTTTTCAACATACTTTACTATGACTTTTTGATGACTTTTTCAACATGCTATACTATGACTTGTTTTACTTTTCTGTTTAATTGGAAGACAGAGTGAAAGAGTGGTTGAATCCTATGTAAGTTTTGAGGTCCAATATGCTAAGTGAAAGAGACAAACAGGCCGAAAACATAAACTTTTCTGTGAAGTCAGATAACCTAGGGTGATGACCGCCTGATTGAAAGACAGAAGGTTGAGTGTTCTAATCTTATAGGGTGCAATTATTTTCAAAACCTACTTTACAGGAATGGCGAATTCAAATATATGAAAAGAAAAGTAATGTACTATACTATGACTTTTTTATCACTTGTTTTGACATACTACACTATGAATTTTTTCCCTTTTTTCAACTTACTATACTATGACTTTTTTCAACATACTATACTATGACTTTTTTCACTTTTTCCGTCATACTATACTATGACTTTTATCACTTTTTTCAACATACTGTGAGTTTTTTCACTTTTCCCGACATACTGTACTATGACTTTTTCCAACAACTATACTATGACTTTTTATCCCGTTTTCAACATACTATACTATGACTTTTTAATACTTTTTTTCGACATGCTATACTATGACTTTTTCATCACTTTTTCGACATACTATACTATGACTTTTTAACACTTTTTTTCGACATACTATACTTTTTCATCACTTTTTCGACATACTATACTATGACTTTTTAATACTTTTTTTTCGACATGCTATACTATGCCTTTTTATCACTTTTTTCGACATAGTATCCTATGACTTTTTCGACATACTATATTTTGACTTTATCACTTTTTTCGACGTGCTATACCTTCCCTTTTTCCCATATGCTATACTATGACTTTTCGACATACACTTTTCATTTTTTTTTTACTTAAAATATTCCACTTTTGTACATACATTATTCGTATTTTTCAACATTTCAATGAAATTCATACAAATTAAAACCATTCCCTCTTTTCCAACTATTCTCACTACTTCAATTATTCTCAATTAACACTCAATTATGCCAGCAATCCAGTTTAGTTTTAGCAATTTAGCTTTTTTTTTTATTCACAAGCATTTTCTGCAGGAAATGCATTTTCTAGTTTTGTTTGTTTTTCGGTGCAAAAAACGTAACACACAAGTGCTACCATCTGACAGCAACAGTTTGATCATGCAGGTTTCTGTGAGATCCCAAGTCCCTGGAATCGCCATGTTTTAATTTGTATGCCAAGTGTTTGGTCCTGCATCTTAACTGAATTGTCCGGGGATGTGCGTTCTCGGTATGTGTCCACAGTGGCGTTTTTTTGTCGGGAGGGATTGCCCCGCTTTCCAGCATTAGACGGTTGATGGGCTTGCAACTAGCAGTTATCAGTTTCTCTTCAATGACCACTGATAAGCAAAGAAAACAGACTACAGCCTTCTACAACTGCGATGGCTACACCTGATTGGACGAATGTTTCACTCGTGTACTGTCTGCTCCCGGATTTAAAAAAAACAACAACATGGCGACTTGTTTGGCTAATTTCGCTTATTTTAGGCTTATTTTAGGCTATGCCTGTTGCTGAATCTGTCTTCATTTTAGATCGACAACAGATTGTTTGTTTTCTTATGCCATAAGGAGCACCAGGAAGAGTCAGAGGAACGTGATTTTTTCATAGATGATTTGCTTCATGTAGTACTGTGAGGATATAGTTTTTAATAAAAGTTACCAACTGCAGCTTTAAATCTGTTATTACATCTGTGGTCTCCCACAGATGATTTTTAAAATCTGTTACGATTTGAACATCCTCTAGTGTACAAACATTTTCACACTGACTTAGATAACACCTCTGATCTATTCTACCCTCTACTTAATTCTGTTGGAATAATCTGGCATTATCTGATCCATCATCTGTGTAAGATGCTTGGTAAATCTCACAGCTGATCAGTTTAACGCCATACTAGCGTCTTCTGGTAAATAACAATTTAAGAAACGTGGCTTCCAGGTGATTGCCACGGTGCCGACAGCGCGGCTGCCATGCCTGAAGGAGGCGGGGATGGGCCACGAGCCTGGGGAAGAGGAAGGTGAGGAGATGGCAGAGGATGAGGAGGAGATTGACTGTGCTGAGAGAGAGCTGCGCCGTGGACAGATCCTCTGGTTCAGAGGCCTCAACCGCATCCAGACCCAGGTACTGTTTGACCAGACCACCAAAATAAACCTTAACCAACTTCTTTCACAGAAATAGACACACAACACCTCAACCAGAAGCTTCGCTTGGTCATGACACACAAGCAGTTTGTTTAAGGTGAATTAGAGATAAATGGGGAATCTACCAAAAGTATGATGAAAACCAAAAGACAAAATGATGTATCACAAAGAAAGTAGGAATCTGAATTTGAATGCCTAATGTTTGCACTGTTTTAATGAAGTGCTTTATGATTAAATGCAAATCAGTTTGGGGTTATATTGTTCCTAAATTGTTTAGTATCACTGCCTAAATAAACTGCCAGTATCATGGCCGTTACATACTAACATAAGAGACTTTTGGAAAGAAAGTCCTTTAAGAGATCTACTGCAATATTGACTCTTCTATGACAGATATACAATTTAAGTTAAGTTTAAACACTGTATCTGTTTTGTTCTTACTCATCAATAGTCAGTCTTTATCTCATCCTGTCTGTGATTTTCTTCTGACTTGTGCCAAACATAATAATTCCAGTTTTTTTCTCTCCTACACAGCTAACTTTTCTGTTCTGCTCAAACCTCATGAAATGGCTTTATCTGACTTGGAAGTGGCATTTTAGAGGCTGATAAACATCACGATAGAGGATAAATGCTGTGATTGTGTGTGTGTATATCGCTGCAGCGGCACTTCTTATGCGTGTGTGTGTGAGTGTTTACACATTGTGTAGAGGCTAATGCTAAGTAGACAGGCTTTTGACTTGCTTGATTACTTTAATTGATTGTTTCTTGCACTGCTTTGTGTGAGAATGTACATTGAGACAGCAAAACAGCATCAACATGAACAACAAGCTGCTAACAGCCTTCTAAGCAGTGTTAGAGATCCAGGCAAGAGTCTCTGCTTAAGTGCCTTGGCGTAAAGTGGTCAGTTTTTCATTAAGAGGGTTTGAGTGTGCAGACAACAAATGCCCATGCAAACACATGCACACGCACACACACACACAACCACACACACACACACACACACACACACACACACACACACACACACAACCACACACAGACACACAACCACATATACATGTACAGTTAGTAGAGCTGCAAAGGTTTATCAATTAATCGATTAGTTGTCAACTATTAAATTAACAACTATTAGCAACTATTTTGATAATCGATTGGTTTGAGTTATTTTTTATGGAAAAAATTTTTTAAAAGTCTCTAACTTCAGCTTCCGAAATGTGAATATTTTGTAGTTTCTTCACTCCCCTAAGACAGTAAAATGAGAAAAATAAAAAATAAAATAAAAAATAAAATATATATATATATATAAACAAGACATTTGAGGACGTCGTCTTGAGCTTTGAAAAACACTGATCGACATTTTTCACTATATCTGACATTTTATAGACCAAACAACTAATTGATTAATCGACAGATGAATCGACAATGAATATAATCAGTAGTTGCAGCCTATTGGTCAGGAACATGATGTGCCATCAAAGGAAATTTGAATGCTGTTTCTATCATTTCTGCTGTGAGGAAATGATGAAACACACAAACATGACACGAAAACACACACACACATCGGCCTCCTGCCCTCACTGAGTGCTGCTGTTTTGTCTCTGTCCTGCAGATGGAGGTAGTGAGCACGTTCAAGCGAAGCGGTTCGTTTCAGGGAGCGGTGAGACGGCGTTCCTCCGTGCTCAGTCAGCTCCACGACGTAAACACTATCTCTACCCCCTCTCACGTAGCTCTCTCCACCGCAACAGCCAATACCAGCCCAGCCCCCGGGAGTGAGTCCGCCGAACGCATGTACACGCATACACACACACAAGCACACACACACACACACACACACACACGTATACCTGCAAACATACTTGCAGTCACCTTCTCTCCCTCTCACACTCATTCGTAGACACAAACACACACACTGCTGCACGGCACGTGGACTGCAGTATTTTTACTCTCTATGGTTGTGTCCCCTCCGGCTCGCTCGCTGCTCGTGTGTGTGCAATGTCTCCTCTATTCTTTTCTCTTATTCCCCCTTTCAAACAGCACCCAGTCCTGACCGGCTGTGTAGTTCTGGTCTGATCTGGTCTGGTCCAAATCCAGTCCCGGTCCCAGTCCAGAGTCTTTTTTGTCGTTGAGTGTTGGTCGGTGCAGGAGGCGGCTTGCTGTTCTCTCTCTGTCTGAGGTGTCCCGGCAGAAATGGAGCAGCATTCTTCATAAAGAAAGAAAGTGATTTTTAAAAGAACGAAAAGAAGAGATTGAATCAGCGTACACAGTTTGAATTACTCCGACAAGGCACGGACGCATCCTTAAGTTCAGAGAGCAAATGGCTGCTCCTCCTGCACCATGTGTTATTTCCTGTCTGTGAATGAGGTCAAGCGTGGTTACTGTGGTAGCCCTGCTGTGAACATCGCTAATGTAAAGGAGCGGTGTCATTTATTTTTTCTAAACAAAACAAGAGAATATATAGTGTTGCTGTAACAATTCTGTGACTCCTATTATTCGTAGAAAATGCTACGATTAGATTTCACTGCCATAGAATTCATGCTCATTACCAAATGGCTTTCATATGGCTTCTTCAAGTCTCTAAACTGTAAACCTTCGAGTATAAAAGCCCCATAACACTCTGCTGTTTCCAAGACGACAGTAAAGAAAAATAAGTTCCCTCTTTCTCTATCACTATTGCTTTCTTTCTCCTTCTTTTGCTCCTCTCACTTATGTCCGGTGCTGCAATTGTTGTCAACTGGTTGTTTCTGTAACAGTATTTCCAGCTCCGACGCCACAAGTTTGGCCCCCCGATGTCTCCAAAAAGTCCTGATTTTTCTCTCTGTGCAGTCTGTTTTTTTCCTCTCTCTCTCTCTCTCTCTCTCTCTCTCTCTCTCTGTCGCTCTCTCTCCATCAAAGTTCTCTCCTTTTTCTTCTATATTTATGAGATATTACAGGTTCCCTGTTTGCAGAAATATTCTGTGAAATGTATTCTAATTGTTCTTCATAAGTAGAGTTGTTCTTTTGTCGAGGTATTTAGATTTTTATCAGATCTAAATACGGGCTCTTGTAAAGCATACTGATAAGATTTCTTTAGTAGGTTTTCTCTCCATTTAAAAAAAAAAAATCTTACTTTGTCCTTTACCTCATCCCTTTTTGTCATCCTCCCATCTCCTTACTGGAGTAGCGTCCACTCTTCATGTTTTCTCTTAATTTCTTTGTATGTCAGTTCCGCACGTGTCTGTTTGCAAGTGTGTTTATGTGTGTGCATTTGCTGACATATCCGAGAGCCGTAGTTTGACTTGTGTGTGTTTCTTTGTCAGAGTGCGAGTGTGTGCTTGTGTATGAGTGTTTGTGCGTGCATGTGTGTGGTTGTGCGGTCTCTTCATTTGATTGTCTTCATCCGTCTTCTCAGTTGCTTCTCCTTACCTTCCTTGCTCCCTTTAGTCCATCTTTCCTTCCTTCCATTCCACGCTGCCTTCCTCCCCACGCTGCTCCATCACCTGTAGGTATAGATACAGAGAGGCGCTGCTGACACCGCATTGTTGTGATCATATCCTGAACAGACACTAGAACTTTACCTGGGCTTTGTTTAAGTACTTTGGAAACACGTACTTCTCACCATCACTTTGCAACATCATCATAATAATAAGGAATACAATGTATTATATCATTATTCAGAGATGGACATTGCTGCAACATTTGCGCCTGATAGAAAAAACAACTAAATTACAAAATACTAAAAGTAAAATACAAAATACAGTCAAATTATGGAACTAGGGTTCAGGTCCCGCCACTGCTGGCTCATTGCTTGCTTTTTCCAATTCTTTTTCCGTCATTTGAAGAGCTTGTTGTGTCCAAAGTATGACACATACTCACATTTTGAAGTCATCCCCTTGTGGTTCATTTCCTGAAACCAAATGAATTTGACAAGGAGGGAATGTGAAGAAGCAAGCATGAACTTAAAGTTGAATGTGATTTAGGTTTGCTTCTCTCAATCACTTCACGTTGTATGCAGGCAGCCCGTGTCAAATTAAAAGTACAATTGTTCCCTTTTGCTTGCGCTTTTAGTTTTTTTAAGTTTATTCAAAAAGCCAAATTCAGATCGTGTCAAATACACTTCCAGCGACAGAAAAGTATGAATTGATCCTCCTAACAAGTATCGTGTTGTGCTGATGCATCTTATTCCCCTGGTCACAGAGCTTCTTTGTTGTCCAAAAGCTATTATTATGAGCCTGATGGGAATGTTGTGTAGGTATTTGGTCATATTAGAGAAAATAAAATTGTATCGTCAAAACGATATAAAAATGTTTACCGTATATATTTTTCTATATCATTTCTATCGCGATGTTGAAAAACTAGCGGCCTAACTGGTTACAGCAATATGGTTAACTTTACCGCTGATGACGCCTGCGTACCGGTCGAGAAGCCAGGTCGCCCCGGTGAGTGAGCTAAACATGGAGCTAACTAATGCTTTGTTTGCACTGCAGCCGTTAGCGCTGTCAGCGCTCCCTGTTTCCTCCACCCTCTCTCTCCCTTTGTGATCTGCTGATCAGCTGTATGAGCACAAATATTGATTCAAAAGCGATTTTTATTTATTTAAAATGGTCCGCCAGACTCTTACGATCCAAACTCCGTCCAATGCCGTGATTGACCAATCAGAATCGAGTATTCAACAAGGCCGTGTAATAAATCATGATATATATCGTTATCGAGATATGTAATGACCTATATCGGGATGACCCATTTTAGAAGATTTCCATCTTCAGTAGGAACCAATGAGCTTAGGGCTGGTAGCCACATACAGGGTAGGGAAGTCAGAAAGTATAGAGAGGTGTGCACCATCTGATATTACCTGTCACACATTGTGGAATTTGTTTAGTATGTCTGAAGTTGCTAATAAAAAGTTGATCACAAAAAAAAAGAAAGTATAGAGAGGTGAAGTCCCTCCCCTTCCGGTGGACCATTTGAGCCATAAATCACAATCAATTTAAAAGATAAATTTACAAGTAAAGAAAGTCACAGTTTGTCGTAGTACTACTTTCAGTACTTTCTTCCGATCGCCTAAAGCCTGATGAAATGGTCTGATATGGGAATCCCAGAGCAACAAACACACACTACAAATGATTGCCTATGTGTTATCAAGACAGAATGACCTGTCCCTCCGGCTTCAGGGTCATTATTTTACTACACTGGTCTTTGCAAAGCAGACCCAGCCCTCATATTTGGCACTGTGCCCCATTGCAGTATGATGTGCGTAAGTTCTGACGTCGACACCATCACCTCCCTGACTTTTACAGCCAAAGCTATCATCACTGGCTAAGAAAAGAGCCTAGCGATATCTGAGAAAAAACATCTCAAATATTAAATTGATATATCAAAATGCTGTAAGAAGATGTCTCTGTTTCATGCTTTCATCCACCTGAGCTGTGCTGGACCTTTAGTGATCCATCTGGATCTTCAGAACCGATCTATGGATCCAGTTTGTTTTCATTTCAGACTGGCAATTACACTTAGGTTAAGAAAACAGATGAATATGAAGGTCTGCGTTGGTCAGGACACCTTAAGGGGAATGATGGGATGTTTAGGCTAAATGTCAAATCCATCCTCAGCTCCTCAATTCTTTGCTAAAGATATTTCATATTAAAAACAAAAGAAGCCTCCCTTCTCAGTTTTTGCTCCTTAAATAGGACACGAGTAGGAGACATGAAGAGAAGATGCATTGAATTGAGGAAGGTGTTGCTGAGGCGTTGCTATGGATTAGAGCTCAGTCATCACATATCAAAGGGTGGGTGCTACTCAGAGTCAGGGCACACTGGGAAATGGGAGCCATTAACAAGTCATCTACCTCACAGCTTTTCCCTGTATTTACGTTGCAGTTTCTTCTCATGAGCAATTCTTTTGCACTCAGCAGCCTCTCTACCTTCCAGCGCCTATTTCCTTCTCGTACTTTAACCATCCTTGTTTTTCCATTAAGCACTGCTGAAAGAGCCGACAGTGAGAGAGGGAGAGAGAAAGAAAGAAAGAAAGTGAAAGACATGAGTAACACAGAAGTGCCCTGACCTCCAGGCCGCTCTGGTCACACTGGGGACATTATATACTCGAAAGTTTACTCTTTCCATGGAGACAAAATGAAAACAAACCAAGCGCTGACGAAGTGAGAAAGTAACATTCTGACACCTTCTCAGTCTGCATGAGGTGTTTTTCTACTGTCTGACAGGCTCTTTGGAAAAACACACAAAGCACTGAACCTACTGCTTGACCGTCTGTCTGTACGTCTGTCTGTCTGTCTGTCAGTCAGTCAGTCTATCATATATGGCAGAGTCATATATAGAGACTCCTCTTAGTTTGGCCGACTGCAGCACCGATCTCCATTCAGCTGTCTGACCATCCACCTCTCATAATCACAGTTTGGACTCTAGTTGGTGTTGCAGCTTCTTCTCTGTTGATCTCATTCGGCCCAAACTGTCTCTATGTAGGGCTCTGCCTGTGCCTGTCAATGTATTTGCATTGAACTGTATCTGTTTCTTTTGAGCTCATGCTGCTTCTTTTCCTCTGTTTGGGCTTGGGAGGAGGGTGCATGGACCAACTGCCATGGCAAAGGAATGTGTTTACGCACGCATACACTGCATAATGCACCTTCAAGTACACTCATAGACCTCACTTTTATGTGTGTGTGTGTGTGTGTGTGTGTGTGTGTGTGTGTGTGTGTGTGTGTGTGTGTGTGTGTGTGTGTGTGTG
The DNA here is from genome assembly GCF_008315115.2 of Sander lucioperca. NCBI lineage: Eukaryota > Metazoa > Chordata > Actinopteri > Perciformes > Percidae > Sander > Sander lucioperca. The sequence continues at coordinate 20,022,525 of NC_050184.1, read as the reverse complement.
TGAGAGAGAGAGAGAGAGACAAAGAAAGGGAGTGTAAGTGACAAAGATGTGATTCAGCATGACCTGGCTGCCTCTCCCTTTGCGACAGGGCTGACGCCCAAGCATCTCTCTGGCCTTTGAACCAATCATCTTCTGTTTCTAGTAATATGACCAATCACATACTGTTCTAACCTGCTGATTTTCTGTGATGTCATCTTTCTGTTTTGCAAGACTTGGTTTTTTTTTTCCTATCCTGCAGCAACTTCACAATCAGCGTCAGCATTTCAATCACTCTGCTCTTCTGTCCCTCACTGCTGCATGGCTGCAGTACATTTTGCACGTCCATGTGCGTGTGTCTGACTGTCAATGCGTTTGCATGTATAAACCAGCTCACTTTAAAAAACAGCACCCATGATTGACAACTGTCCGATGCATGCAGGTGTCCACCTCCAAGCCGCACGATGCGGAAACAGCTGAACTGTTGGTTCACTCAGTTACACTGCTGCTGCATGGACGTTTGTGTGTGTTTGTGCGTGTGTGTCTGTGTGGTCACTGCTATAGGTTCTTGCCATTATTTATTTTATGTTGTACAACAAACTCACCATTCCTGCTTTTTTCTTCATCTGTGCCTAATAACCTCCCTTATTTGTGTGTGTGAATGTATGTGATCCAGTGTGTGCTGAGGTATGAGTGTTTTCACCACACATGCACACACACATATATGCCATGTGTGTTTAATGTGAAGCGTCTGCAGTGTTTCTGGTGTTTGTGATGGTGGCTACTGAATGCTCTAGTCTTGTGAGGTTTGATTGGTGTGTGAGAACTGACAAAAATATATGTCATTAGCCAACTCATTTTGAATTCTTTTTTTTTTTTTTTGTCTGGTGGAGACGGACAGGATCAGGTGGACGCTCTGTTGATACTGAATCAGTCGAGATATTTGTGTTCCTAAAGTTACAGTACAATATCATTTCAAAGTTGTATAAGTTACTTTGATATCTTGCAATGAAATCATGCACTTTGCACAAAATAAGTGAGGACTGATGAAATGTCCCTCCTGAAAGAATAACACAGAGGAGACGTGACTAAAAAATAGACAGCATCTTGATGTTGAAAGTGAGGTTGTGAATACACTTGCCTTTAAATTCTTTACATTGTTTGTGTTTCAGAACTCTCAATCTTTGGCATTTAGATTTGCCAGATGTTAGCCGGTTAGCAGGGGAAAACAGCAAGCCTGGCTCTGTCCAAAGGCAACAAAATCCACGTACCGGCACCTCCAATACCTGTTTTCTACCAAAATTAGCTTGTATATGCAGGTGTTTTAAACTTTAAACTTAAACTAGGCTACTCCTTTCCCACTGCCAGTGGATGAGTGTGCCTTTCTGTTTTTCATGCCTATGGTGACAGCCGGAGACATAATGTTTTCAGGTTGTCCGTCCTTCCATTCCATTATTGTGAATGTGATATTTCGGGACCCCCTGGAGGGAATTTCTTCAAATTTGGAACAACAATCCTCTTCAAGGATGAACAGATTAGATGTTGTAGGTCAAAGGTCAATGTCACTGTGACCTCACACAATGCCTACGCTAATTATGACATTTCACACACATGTCTAACAGGATCAAATGATGAAGTGATGACATTTTATATCCCAAAGGTCAGCTTCACTGCGACATGATAATGTTCTGCAAAAACACTTTTCTGGTCGTTATTCAACGCCATAACTCAGGAAACTGGCTCTCACATGAAAAGTAACAGAAATAATTATTAAAAAAAACATGAAAAAAGGAGAGCTTGAGAGAGAAGTTCAAACCCTGCTTACTTTCTCACCGCCACACAGCTGGCCAATCCCAGCATGAAGTGGGTGTGAATGTCGGATTGTCGGTTTCAGAAATTGTCGGACACAGGCAACACTAATCGGATGTTGTAAAGGGGGAGTGGGTTTCCAGAGCTATTCGACAAATCCGACAAGCAGTTCAGATGCAGTAAATGCACCATAAAGTGTTAATAATTAAGACGTTACAATTCTGGAGACTTCAAGGAGTCATTACTCTCATCAAAGAAATGTTTGTAGATACATTCGTAATCTAGTCTAGACGTAGTCTGTAAAACCTCAATTTCTTTTCCACATTAAACCAAGAGATATGACATTTTGTTACTTTCGGACAAAGCCAAGACAGCTGTTTCCCCGTTTCCAGTCTTTACCCTCAGCTAAGAAAAACTGGTTAGTGGCTATAGTTTCATATTTAGCACACAGACATGAGAGTGGTATCAATCTTCTAATCTAACTCTTGACAAAAAAAAAGCATTTTCCCCAAATGTCAAAATAGTCTTTTAACTTAACCTGCCCATTATGGTTTAATCCAGCCAATGAGATTATTTTTCAGTATTTTCAGCTCAGTCAAAATGTTTATAGAAAATGAACTGAAACACTAATGTGACCAAAATAAGTTATCTTGTATAAACTATTGACTGTAGCCACCTGGCCCTGAGTCCGTCCGTCTGTCTGTCACTCTGTTTGTCTGCTGGAGGACACAAGTTTGTCTGTCTGCTGGGTTTCCCTTGTCTCTATTTTACCTTTTGTTATGTCTAACTATCACCTCTGTCTTTCTTGTGGTCTCTCCCTCGTCTTCGTTTCTTTCGGCAGATGCGAGTGGTGAAAGCATTCCGTAGTAACCTGTACGAGGGCCGGGAGAAACCGGAATCCCGCAACTCCATCCACAACTTCATGGCCCACCCGGAGTTCCTCATCAACGACCTCATCCACAACATCCCGCTGATTGACGACACTGACGTGGACGACGAATCAGAGCTCAGCAGATACCAGCACCTGCACCCGGCCCTCCGCAAGCCGCCACCCCCTCCCGTTCAGCCCCCGCCCCCCGTCCGCACCCACCCCACCCGCCCCTACCGCCAGTACAGCCTCCCGGTGACCCCGTGCAACCGAAACAACAACAACAACAGCAGCAGCAGCAGCTCAACAGACACCCACAGCAACAGAAACAGCAGCAACGCAGTTACCCCCAGCAACCGGAGCCCCCATCACCACCACCAACACCACCACATCCATCATGGCAGGGACAGGTTGGGGAAACCCTCCGCCCCTCACCTGGCCCATCTCTACTGCGTGGAGACCTCCGTATAACTGAGCTGAATGTGGGTCGGGGGGAGAGGAGAAGGGGGACGGGGGAGTCTTTGGGAGGAAAAGGGGAGCGGAAGAGAGGGCTGAGGACTCACACATGACATTTTCATCCAATCTCCAAGCTAACAGGAGGGAGCAAAGGACGGGGGGAGGTACCAGAGGGAGTGGACAATGGCTGGAGACTTCTGTTCGCAACTCCCTGAGAACATTTGCGACTTTCCCTCCTTTTGCCCTTGCTCCAGCCCTCTCAATCTGACCCGCTGACAACACCACCACCCCCCCGACACCCCTCCACCCTCGAAACCCACCGGAACGTCCCGTCCGCCCCCCTACCTGAAGATCCTGCCCACCCCACCCTGCCTGACTGCACACGTGTCACCCACACGCACAGGTCTGCTCTCGCTGCGTTGTCCTGAGTGACGGTGGGTTGGGGAGGGAAGGGGACGGACATCCAAAAAAAAAAAAAAAAAAAAACACGACACATCCTTCAACGCTTCAGCAGAACAGGACCATGTCAGGGCTCTGTTTCTATTGGTGTTCATCATTAGTGTTGTTGTCATTTCCCACCTACCGACCTACCTACCTGCCATAGCACCATAGTCACCGCCACCGTCACTCATCTGGCTGGAATCTACAGCCGATCCAAACATTTTCTTTTCTTTCATTCCTCTCTCTCTTTCAGTGTGTGTATGTGTATTGTCTTGTCTCTTCTGAAAAAAAACGACAAAAACATAACAAAAATAGAAATTGCAAACAAAGATACTGTTCATTTAAACCTAATAGTCAATAGTATGGCTGCAAAAAAAACAACTAAAGGTGGGGGAGGAATACATATATATACAGTATATGTATATGTATATATAATTTGAATGTTTGGGAAGCGACAGCACAGAACTCGTCATGTTAATCACTGTTCTTTCTCCAGCCCAACCTGCCCAATCCCTGAATGCCGCCCCATAAAATCCAAATGAGCTGTTATCTGTAATATTGTCCACCCGGCTATGAGAGGATACAGTGTATGGGATCTCACATTAAATGTGATGAATACATGGATACATACATTAGCCCCATACAGGACTAACAGCCTCCTGCCGTGTTGATGAACTGATGAGTATATATTAGTAATATTTATGGGCCGAGCCCGGGACGAGCCCATGGGTGAAGTCCTTTCCACTTAATTTCTGTTATGTGTTGCATCATCTTCTCTCTTGCTGTTCCTCAAACCATTTTTGTTGTTTCCTTTGCTCACTTTGTCTTGTCTTGACCCTTCTGGTCTTTCGTTGGTGTGTTTGTGTGTGTGTGTGTGTGTGTGTGTGTCAGCTTTTTTTTTTTTTTTGGAAGCATTAACCCTTTAAATGCCATCAAACACACAATGCACAGGCGATGGCCCTTTAAGACTTACATGCACTCACTTCAAACCCGCTCCTGCTCACGTGCCATTGGGTCGTCTCCATCATGTACCAGTGCCCTCTCCATGAGTTTTGTGGACAAAGAGATTGTTTCATTTTATTTTTTACAGAAAGGAGAAAAAACAAAATCACTGTTTGATGTAAAAAAAAAAAAAAACAACTAACCATTCGAGCTATGAGGCCCATGTCTTATGTGAGTGTTCAGTTTTAGCTTTAGGCCCAAAGCCCACTCAATCAGGTCCGACCAATGAGAGCTTACGTGTCATGTCCATGTGTCAAAATACAGTGCATTCCCCATCATCATGATATTCAATTAGTTGATTGGGGTACGTTAAAGGAACCCGAAAAAAACCTGCCAAACAGCACCTCTAAAGCTCACTAATTACCATATTCAATTTTGTTAGCTTAATCGGTACAAAGACACAGTATCTGCAGGTCTTGAAAAGTTTTAAAAAGCATTGAATTCACTTTCCTCAACAAATGCCCTTAGGAGGTCTTAAAAAGTCTTGAATTTCTTTTACAGTATAAAAGTCAAATAAGTTCTCTTGGCTGTCTGGAGACTAGGGGTGTCACGATTCTCCAAATCTATGATTCGATTTGACTTTAAATTTTAAAAGGTATAATATGAAGGATTTGACCAAATTAGTATTATTATAGACTAATACAAAGGCAATCCCTCTCAATCATCACTTATGACTCACTAGAAGTGTAGGGTGGTGTCTGTATCTGTAGAGACCCTGCCCTCTGCCAGGATTCTCTCTTTCATTTTTATTTTTGTGAGTACGGGACGTTTATGGGCGTCAGTAAAGAGCCTTTGGGCCCAACGTGGGTGGGTAACCCCCAGCCAATGACAGTGTTCTCATTACCAAACGCCTCTTTGCCCCTCAGCGTCTCATATTGACGCACAAGTTTAACTGACACAGAAACAGACAGGAAGAAGCTCTGCATTCACTCATAATCCAACAATGCTGCACTCTCCGGCAGAACATAACTGCCGTGAAACAATCAGAAACAATCATAACCTCTGTGAAATAGCTTTTATTCCTGATTCATTGCTTTTTTCGGCTTTCCCTCTCTTCATTCACTCTCTAGCTCACTCGACCACTGCTGCACGCTTTTTTTCTCTGGCTGTTGAGGGAGGAGGGGCCAACTTTGAACGCTGTGTGGTTTTTTTTAAGATTATTTTTTGGGCATTTTAGGCCTTTAATAGACAGGACAGCTGAAGACATGAAAGGGGAGAGAGGGAGAATGACATGCAGCAAAGGGCCGCAGGTCAGAGTCGAACCCGCGGCCGCTGCGTCGAGGAGTAAACCTCTATATATGGGCGCCCGCTCTACCAACTGAGCTATCCGGGCGCCCACGCTGTGTGTTTTTAAACAGTTAGTGATACTCACTTCGTATTATGCCTTTAAGGTCATGATTTGATTTGATTTTAAAAAGAAATGTTAGCACTGACAGCTATGCCATTGTTATACTATAAAGTCTTGATTCGTTTACATTTTTCAAATTTTTCAATTCAATTTCTAAATTCTTATTTAAAAAGAATAGTAGGAGAATCACTAATCCTGCTTTTAATTTCGATGATCGAAATTGGAAGCTCATTTTGATTGATTTTCGATTTGGAATCGTAATCGTGACACCCCTACTGCACACATAATATCACAGGTGCTAATATATTTGAGGGCTGGCTGGTAGAAGAATTTTGTTACTTTTGGACCGAGCCAGGATTGCTGTTTTCCCCCTATTTCCAGTATTTATGCTAAGCTAAGCTAACTACTGGCTTTAGCTTCGCATTGAATGGACAAATGAGAGTAGTATCAATTTTATCAATATTGCAAGAAAGCAAGCAAAGTATTGCTTTAAGACCAGGAATAAATGCATAGACTGTATAAGTGAAGCCAAAACATCTGGATCTCCCCCTTGTGGCTGGCTGCAGTATAGGTCATAAACCCCGCCCCCTCCATGTTAGCGGATGGGACAGGGGCCAAACTAAAAAAAAATCAGAGTACACGTCAAATAAATCTTTCGATCATTTTAGATAGTTCTTATCACGCTGATGGTTGTTCGAGTGTTCCTTTTTCTGATAAGTTTGGATTTTATTAGTAATTGAATGCTATAAAAATATGATTGACAGCTGTGATTGACTCGCAAGAAGGCGGCGCCCGTATACGGGATGTTTTGGCTTTGGCTTTATTTTTAAAGTCTATGTTTAAGAGACGTATTATGTTGAAGCTTTCCAATGTAAAATGGCATAACATGCTGCATGAGCACATCCCAACGAAAAAAAAAAAGAGAACTAAATCACAGAAAACATTTGGAAAGCCACCCGTCACGACGAGTGCAGCGCTCGTGACATCACATTCCACTGTCACCTCGCCGAACTCCACCTCAACATTCCATGGAACATACATTCCAAAAACAGCCGCATCACATTCCAGACTGGGTGTGAGAGTGCCCTCCTGTATCCCATGTTGCACTAGGTGTGGGTGAACAGCTGACTTTGTGTTGCCTCGGAGCGTGACTGCAATGCAGTCGAATCTGGATCCCCTTCTCTCTCTCTCTCTCTCTCTCTCTCTCCCTCCCCCCCCTCAGTTATCCCCCGTTGCCTTCCCTGAGAAAGGCAATGGCAGACATTATGCAACAGACTGCCATGTCAACACCTGTACCCAGACGTAGGGTTAGAAATAGAGTCTTACAAAGATGAGAACACATGCAAACACGGTAAGAGAACATGTCTGTCCTGCTAGTTCTGTTTGAGGATGCGCGCAGGGCTCTCTGGGAACACCCTTACCTGTACAGAACTCGAATGCTCATCATCATCATCATCATCGCCGCCACCCTGACCTGACCTGTCGGAGTGGGCGGGTGGTGACATTGTATTGGTCTGTCTGTTTTGAAGCATGCATTTGGTATCATTAATGTCACTCTTTATGTGTTGGTAAATCATTTAGGCTACTGTCACTACTGTGTGCTATGATCTCTTCACATCTGCTCTCTTCCTCTCTTTTACACACACACACACACACACACACACACCCTGTCCAACCTATTCTTTTTCAGCACCTCTTAGCACAGCTCTATCAATGCTTTCTGCGGTATACACACACACACACACACACACACACACACACACATAAACCAAACAACAGGCGGATATTCTACAGTGGTGTAAATTTGACTGTCCAGTTCCAGCCATCTCTGTCCATCAGTCCAGCCATGTTACATCATGATGTCGTGAGACAGTTTCACAGAAGGCAAAATACAATGTGAAAAAGAATATATATTTATCAAAATTATAAATTGTACAACTGCACCACTACTGTATAGATTGCCCAAATGTGCATCTTTGATTTACAGGTACTATGTTCCTGTTAACACTTTTTTTTTTTTTTTTTTTTAAATGTTTCTTTTAATCCTATTGCTTTCTGTAAAGAGAGGAACAACAAAATGGAAGCGCTTGTAAATTATTATTATTATTATTATTATTATTATTATGACTATTTTAGATTTTCTCCATTGGTGCTCTCACCGATGGAAAAAGACAGTTGCACATTCTCCTGAGCATATTTTGAGGGCTGTGTTTTCTGTCCATTGAACAGCCTCTGAAATGTGCAGAGGTGTGGAGATGCTTATAGTCTCTTAAGACCAGAGACACCACTCTGTAAATAGAGAACAGGAGATACTAATGTACCTCATTATGATCTAAAGGACTGGACAAAGTGGAGACCCAGGGAGGATGGAGAACTGGAGCACGATGCAGAGCTAGAGACTGCAGAAGTGCAATGCATCCATGCATTGTTTAGGCTGCTCTTTTAGATCTGCTACAACTATTTACTGCCATGTTACGATGGGAAGAAATTAACGTTTTACATTATTCATTATACATACTGTTGTAAATATTGTGTGTGGAATGGTCCCCCTTCTTGCACAATGCAGTGCTGTTCTGCAGACAGAAAATGCAGCCTTAACTGTGCTGAAATGAAAAAAAGACCAAAAAAAAAAAAAGAAAAAAAACATAAAGACTATTGAATATATTAAAGAGTTACCTGCCTGTTATTTAAGCGAATAAATATCTATATATGAGAAAGAACACACCTGTATACTGTAGACTAAATCTGTATGGAAATCTAAGAGAATTTAATGGGAATTAAGTCCAACACCTTTTGTCTGTATGAAAGAAAAAAATACATCAAAGTATTCTACAATAATAACTTTGACAAAGTCTGTGTGGTCCTGTGTTGTTTGTTCACAAGGATGCAAGTCTGTGCTTACATTTTAAACCTCTAAACCTCTCGACTTGAAATACCGTTTTGATGACTTGCGACTTGACAAAAAATAAACAACTTGAGACTTGACTGGAGGCATAATGACTCAGATGACTTGCGTGTATTCATAAGTTTGAATGTTAGCTGTTAAATATAAAATAATATCATTTAATGTCACTTTTCTAATAGTCTCGCATTGCCAGACCTTCCTCCACAGCGCTGCAAAGGAGGGTCTGGCTAGTCCACACAATATTCCTGGATGGGAGAAAAACGTTGCCCTGGTTTATTGGCATTTCTTTAAACCAATCACAATCGTGTTAGGCGGCGCTAAGTGCCGGACAGAGCCACGGTGCCACTGCAAAATAGTCTCGGGAAGGAACTTGTTTCGGTGGAACGTGTACGTTCAAAAGTACTTCCCGGTATGGGATTGATTGATTGGATGACTGGCTGTCAGTCAAACTCCTTGCTATGGCAACACGTAACATCAATCATCAAATGACCTAACGCGACACACACACACACACACACACAGAACTGCGAAGATATATATACATAGTACAGGAACCGTTCACCATTCCCACACATTCATACACTGCCATCAGATAAATTATCATCAGATAAACATTGACACACCGATGGCACAACATCAAGTTCGGGGTTCAGCCTCTTGGCCAAGGACACTTCTAGATGGGACTGCAGGGCCAGGGATTGAACCACCAACCTTCCGACTGGTAAGCAACTGCTCTACCACCTGAGCATAAAGCATTTATTTTCTCTCAAAACTCAAAAAATGATTAAACCCGATATGAACTCCACTTGAAATTGTAATCTCGAACAGAGCCTGAGGAATGAAAAAAAAAGACATTTCTTAGAGTAAAAAATCACTCTCACAGGGCCAAGTGTCTTTCTCCATTAGAACTACTTCACAGCAGACATTATTGTCAAACACAGGTGTGATTAACATTAATAAAGGCTGCATTCCATTTAGTTGTGTAGCTGGCTCAAAAAGACGGGACAAGATGCCCCACCCACTTGTTACTTGGCTGCCCAGCAACACCGGAAGAGATTTTTGAGGTAACTTTGTGCCAATTTTCCCTGGTTGGTTTTTGTAAGGAGGTTTTCTGTGTAGTCTCATTTCTGTTGTCAATGTTGATGTATTAAAAAAAAGAATATGCACAAATACTATGATTTCTGTTTAAAAAAGCAGACTATATCATAAAAAAACGTGAAATCAACACACTCATTCAAATGGCAAACAAAAAGTGTGTAATCTTTTCATTAGTGTTTGATAAAACTCAACCCTTTTGAACTGAACGGTTCAGATCCATTGATTCCTCCTCTAACCAGAGTGTGATGGGTTGTATTACATCAGCTGCATGACACCCTGTAAGTGCTGATTTCCAGACACAACATATTGCCTACTATAAGGTACAGTGGTATGCACGCCTATGTTGTAAACAAATATCCCGATCATCCGATATTCATATATAGACTAGGTGTGCAGCATCACATTTTTGAATTGTTTATGAACATTTTGGTCAATAGAGCAGTCTTTTGGATAGATAAACCTAAAAAATATATTTTCAGTCTACCTGAATCTTTGGTGAGATGACCTGTGTCACTTTCAGTCGCAGAGATCTTCCAATCTTCCAGTAGGGGGGGGCGCCTCTGTCCAGAGCACACTTCTGCAAGGAACTGTGGAGACTGTAATCAGGGTTCAAAATTAACTTCTTCAGCCACCAGTCAAATGGCTAGCGAATGTTCAAATTTTACCAGCCACTCAATAGATTACAATTGTTTTTTCTGGCTGGTGAGTGAAGCAAATCTACCAGCCACTTGTATATTTTACCAGCATTTGGCAGGTGGATGGTGCTAATTTTGAACCCCGACTGTAACGTTTTCTGAACCGAATTTTAACGACATAATCGTCACTATGGTTAATAGAGACTAGAATTAGGACACCATGATGCGTAAAGCCTTATGTAGATTCACGCACGAAACAGAAACATGCACGTACATTCTTTTTGTCAGGTTTATAAACCGTATGTACGTCTGGTTCGGTTAGAAGTCTCAATCATTGGAGCACGGCGCACGTGCACGAGCCTTATTTCCCCTCCCACAGTTAGCCATAATTAGACGTAGGAACGCCCTTTAACACTGTTTGCATATCGATATTTGTGCCCGCTCCACCACTCATAGACCTTTTTCACGGAAGACACGTTGACGTAGTAGGAAAAGCACAGGTGTATTCAAAACCATTAATGATGGCTGCATTCCACTTAGGAGAGGCCCTGGTGTTGTGCATGCTGACTCACTGAAACAGCTTACTGGGACACTTGATGGAACTGAGCCATCGTTAAGGTTATCAATTTCAGCTGTGCTTTTCCTACTATGACAAGTCAAAATGTCTGCTGTGCAAAAGGTCCATAAGGCCCTTACGCACAGCTGTGGGTATTTATATATCACATGTAGGAAATATGCAAACCATCATCGCGACAACATTTCAATTAAAGTCATTATTAACTGTCAGAAGGATGAATGATTACATTTTAGCACTCAGAAACAGACCATGTAAAAGTGCTTCACAATTCAGAATAAAACCCAACGATCATAAACAGGCAGATGATGCTCAAATGTAAATTAAAAAATGATAAAATTCATCAACTCAGGTAATTCAAAATTAAGTTCATAAATGCCTCATTGAAGTTTTACAGAACCCTGTACACAAAAACCATACAATCAGTGAAATTGTCGAGCAACCTAAACGGTGTTTTACGATATGGTTAAATCTCTCACCTTACAGTTTATGTTCATGTTCAATTTTGCGTTTATGGTGTATGCACGTAGAAATCCTTTGTGTTTCCAGGTATGCAAGTTTTATAGTTTTTCCACAATGGACATTTTGACTTAAAAAAAAAAAAAACGATGGCTCTGTATTGAAATGTCTCAGTGAGGCGTTTTTATGGATCCCACGCAACTTCTAGGCAAGTCCCGCCCTACAAAGCAGCCCAAAGTTGCGTGGGTTCCATAGTAACGCTTGCAGGGAGCCATGACCCTGAGACAGCTAAATGGAACTCAGCCATAATTGTATTGCTTAAACCTGCTGTAACATGTAACGGTGTTATAGTAGCAGGCAGTGCCGCCCCCAGACGGTTCTTATAAGAGAGGCCACTGAAAATCTTGGTGTGGCACACCAAAACCCATAACTGGATTTCAGGAATTCTATTAAGCTGTGGTATGTGTGTATATATATATATGTCATAATATACAATATATGTTGAAAACTATGTAAATATGAGAGTTAAGGAATCACACGCTGATATACTTTGTTCTCTTAATTTACAGTTATAAGAGAAATCTGCCACTTTTTAATGTGGATATCCAATCAGCGTTGATGGTAAACGTAGTTGGTTGAAGCATTATACTGCATTTTGCAACTGCAAAATATGTTCCTCTTCCTGCATCCAGTGACATAGTTGGAGGCAAGAAAGAACTACAGGGTATTCAGTTAGATAGATAAATGCCAATCAAAAACAGAACTTCCTTGTTCTCTTTACTTGTATTGCAAACTAGCTACTGTATGTTTCCAACAGCGGAAATGGCATCCCAAAATATGAGCGCAGAGGATATTATGGACAAGGATACATTTCAGTGTTTTGGCCGACTCGGATATTTAGTTGTGTCTATTCGAGCCAGAGTATACAACTGAAAAAATGCAGCAGAGAGAGAGAGTGAGGCAGTGGTGGGAAGGAAACAGCCGAAGAGGAGCCTCCAGAACCTGAGCTGCTGAGACCAAACACCGACTGGTGGTGCCGTTGCTCAAACTGCCCTCTGATGTCTGCATCTCCAACACCAGAGAGAGCCTGTGTGTATTTTTTTTTTTTTACTATGTATGAAAGTTTTTCTCCTCACTTGGACAGGTGTGCTGGAGAGATGTTCAGGATCCGCAAGATAAATTGTAAAACAATTTTGTACCTTACACACAACTACTGTGTACTAAAGGGGATTACCATTGGACTTCACCTGCCTCATTTTACACCAATGGCCTTGACCATTGGCACATCATCTGCCAATTTGACTGCTAGGCCAGTTCTCATCTGTGATGTGCTAGTAATGTAAAGACCAGTGCAGCTAAATTTACAGTCAGGACTAATGCCACACACACAACACACAACCAATTCACTTTTCACGATAATAAACATCCAGCGTGTGTGTAAGGTTGGGATTAAGATATACCTTTTAGGCTTACTGTAGTAGTTAGGCCTCCTTCACACTGGCTGCGTGGTTTGGCTCCCATGTTAACAGGTTAGAGCTTTCACACTGGCCGTGTGCATGCTAGAAATAGAACCGACGCCTATTTTTCATGCGACACGCAAGCATGTTGATAGCGTTTCCAGGCAAAATAGAAAGCAAAAAGATGTCATTTTGACACAAATACATATTAATAAATGACATTTTGATGTTTGAAAGGCTCTAGGTTTTGACATAAATGTAATTTAAAAAAATTATCGATTTTCAAATATTGCACCTGTCAATACAGAACGAAATATTCTGTATCCTATTTTGCCGTCAATACTGCCGACGTTGTCTTTGCTGTAATCAAATCAGTATATATTTATGTTTAACATATTTCATTTTATCAATGGGAAACATACATGCGTACAGACTAGGCTAGCAGCAGCAGCGCCGCATCAGACACGTTTCTGGGTGTGAAAAATCCACGCAGCTGACACGCAACAGAAACGCCACGCTCACGCCACACAGCCAGTGTGAAGCGGCCTTACAGTGTTTGGGCACACAAATATACATTTCTTGCCCACCACCCCCCACTGACTTTTTAAAATGGAAATTTAAAGCCATTTAGTTCATTTTGGCATATTAGCACCAAAATAAGTGTTTGCTCCGCTCCACAGAGTAGCAGGAGTTATTCACCGAGTAGACTGACAAGACAATGGTGGAGGATTTGGTGTTAAAGTGAAAAAGCAAAAGTGCAGAATCCCATCATTTATATTTATATAACAGACCAATTTGTTGATGTGCTCATATTATGCTCATTTTCAGGTTCATACTTGTATTTAGAGGTTATATCATGACTAGGTTTACATGGTTTCATTTTCAAAAAACACCATATTTCTGTTGTACTGCACATTGCTGCAGCTCCTCTTTTCACCCTGTGTGTTGAGCTCTCTGTTTTAGCTACAGAGTGAGACATCTCACTTCTGTTCCATCTTTGTTGGGAGTCGCACATGCGCAGTAACTAGGTAAGGACTACTAGCCAGTCAGAAGCAGAGTATGAGGGCGTGCCACGCAGCTAGGCGAGCATTATAACGTGTTACAAAGTGACGAGCATTTGTCTCTGAAGTAAAGGCTGGACTACAATAGAGCTGTTTGGAGCAGTTTGTGAACAGTGTTTTCTGTTGGAGATGGTAAGTCCCTTTGGGGTGGACTTTGGCCTTTTTCACTTTGTAAACCTATAACATGCACAAAAAAGATAAACAATAAAAGGAAAGGGGAAATGCCAAAAAGCACAATATGAGCACTTTAACATATTTAGATACTGTCTGTGATTAACATAGATGCTAAGGGAAGCAGGCAGCACTTCCACCCCGGCTCAAGCCAGCGGCTGCCAAAATGAGCTGCGGAGCAAAAGCTCGACTGGAGGCCAGACACAGCCGTGGTTTGTTTATGGAGTAATCGTCAACACCGGTGTTGTCACGAGTTTATTACCCAGTGGGAAAATGTCCTCACCGCGGCATCCCTAGTACTTAGACGACGGTCGGCACGCCCCCACTTTGGAGAAGCAGGCATGCAGCTAAGCAATGTACTGCTGTGGACGGGGGAAGCAGCCAATTGTATTTTAGCTACCTAAATAAGTATATTATCTTAAAGCTGAAGTAGGCATTTTATTTTTAGCACCGAAAGACTAGACTTCTGCATCTCCTCTGGGCTGTTTTCAGCTTTATCTAGCCGCCACAGGAAACTGTTGGCCAATCGCAGGTCATTTCAGAGAGAGAGAACGTTCCTATTGACTGTTCTGAGAATCCAGATGCGCACGTTCTGTTTACAGTAGCCAAAGGCTCACAGTTGCAGCTAATTCATGGCAAAACTGTTAGCTAAGCGACTTTATTGTGATCCATCTATATACAGTACATGGAGGCACCAAACTGTAAGAAAAGTAGTCGTTTATTTTTCAGGGAACGGACATTTGTTGCGAAAACCGTCTTAACAGCTGGTCTGTGGGGTTAGCCTTCACCCAGCACTAACACCAGCTCGTTTGTCGTGTTTGTTTCCTTTCACAGAGCCTCCGACTCCTCGTTCAGATGGCAACAGCAGCCTGCTACAAGGACCCGAAGCAGCCATCTGAACCAAGGACACAACGGACGCTGGGGGAGAGGGAAAACGCGGTAGACCAGCCAGTAGTTTAGCCTTCTGCTAACCCTAGCTCAGAGCTGCAGCCAAGTTCATGTTAATGTACCTAGACTAGAGCCTCAAATCACAGTATGTCATATTAAAGGGCTTTACAAAGAAAACACGACAGTAAATGGTTAGTACTCGTACCAGTTACTGTATGAAGCCAGTGCAATAAGCCTGTGCTCGCCTAATGAGGGGGGTGGGCTAGACAGAGAGGGGAGCGCTGCAGAAAGCGGTCTCGCATTATTTGAAAATCTGCAGTTTGTTTGTTTTTCAATTCTAACTCCTGCAACTTTAAGTGTGATATATTTAGAAAATGTTGCACTGCTTTACCTAGCTGTCGACAGCCCTTTCCAACAGGGAACTGAAATCATTTCAATCTATGCTCTCTTCGAAACCCTCTCCTCTAAAATTACCGTTTTGTCAAAGGCGTCTGGTGGCACTGACAGGAGTAAAGTTGGGTATAACGGCTTCAGTTCCTTGTCCAAAGGGCTGTCTGACGACAAGGTAAAGCGGTGAAAATAATCTAAATTTAGAGTGCACTTATGATGATTTAAGGTGTGCCTTTTTTTTTTTAGGTGTCTAAAAAATGTTTAGCTGCTGCCTCTGTCCACAGCAGTACATTGCTCAGCTTCCATGTTGGTACGAGTGTGTGCTTCTCCAAACTTGGGGCGCAGCAATCGCCATCTACTGTAGCTAATACACTGACTGTGGATAAGTACCTCATACAATCCCACTTCAAAATATTCAAACTAGCCCTTTAAGCAGACTGACCCAGGCCCATGGAAAAAAAAAACAAAAAAAAAAACACCCAATATTAATAGTAGACCTTTTTCACAGCACACATTTTGTCTCATCATAGTAGTAAAAGCACAGGTGTATTTAATAACACTGATGGCTGCATTCCTCTTAAAGGAACACACCGACTTATCGGGACTTTAGCTTATTCACCGTATCCCCCAGAGTTAGATAAGTCCATACACACCCTTCTCATCTCTGTGCGTGTCGTAACTTTGTCTGACGCACCCACCGCTAGCCTAGCTTAGCACAGATGTTGGAGGTATCCGGCTCCATCTAGCCTACTGCTCCCAATAAGTGACAAAATAACGCCAACATTTTCCTATTTACACGTTGTGATTTGTATAGTCACAGGGTGTACAAATAACAAGGTCACACAAGACACAGCCATCTTCTAACCGTATATATACTGGGAACTATATTCTCAGAAGGCGAAGCACTGCTACTTCTGCTACTTGGGCGGAGTGATTTGCTTGCAGCACCTGAGAAGCCCCGTGGTGAGGAGCAGAGAGTACCAACGGTGCTTTTCAGGTGTTGCGCTAATCACTCCGCCCAAGTAGCAGTGCTTCGCCTTCTGAGAATATAGTTCCCAGTATGTATACGGTTAGAAGATGGCTGTGTCTCATGTGACCTTATTTGTACACCCTGTGACTATACAAATCACAACATGTAAATAGGAAAATGTTGGCGTTATTTTGTCAATTATTGGGAGCAGTAGGCTAGATGGAGCCGGTTACCTCCAGGATCGGTGCTAAGCTAGGCTAACGGTGGGTGCGTCAGACAGAGTTACGACACGCACGGAGATGAGAAGGGTGTGTATGGACTTATCTAACTCTGGGGGATACGGTGAATGAGCTAAAGTCCGAATAAGTCAGCATGTTCCTTTAAGGGAGGTCCTGGAACTGTTCATGTCGGCTTCCTGGAATAGCGTATTGGGACACTTAATGGAACTGAGCCATCGTTAAGGTTAAATTTCACCTGTGCTTTTCCTACTATGACATGTCAAAATGTCTGCTGTGAAAAAGGTCTATTATAAAATAATAATAAAATGCTATGTGGTCTATGGTTTTAAGTAAATGGGCTAAAACATGGGCAGGATGATTAATCCCTGTGGGCAGGCTGCATGCTTTGTACTTCCATCAAATGAGGCCTCGGTCATTTTGTTTAGACAACCTTTACCAGACTTGACCCAACTGTTCAGGAAAAGTAAGACCATTATCGGCAGAGCTTGCTGTTTAGAAAGAGAAAAAGAGATGCATTAATATCAACAGTACAGAATAAGACACAGTAAATATTTGTAACTCAAACATAATGAAAATATGATTTATTTGTCCAACATCAAGGCCATTTGCCTCAAACAAAATGTATTCAAAGTTATATACACATTTACATTTAATTACACAAAACTGGCAATTTCACCACTTATTCAGATAATTTTGGATGCATTTAAATAATACATTCCAATATATCAAGACATGATGAGGCTATTAAGCCTCTGATAGCATCTCTAGTAATGGAGCAGCAGCAGTCAAGCACATCAATGCATGAGTTGACGCTGACAAGAGCTACAGATGTTGTGGAGTATTGGTAAAATATAATTACGTATACCATTTGTTACCGATACTACCTTTAAAAAAATACCAGGCCACGTTGGCAGCAGCTTGTCCAGCCTCTTCCCCTTCCACCAGCAGAATCCACTTTAGCATAAAGAAAAATAGGTGGCGCTAAATGAAAGCATTCTTTTGTACAATGGTGCTGGTTCACAAAGAGATCAATTCTAACCCAGTCTTATCTTTAGTTTTTTTTTTTTTAGCTTTTCCAATTTGACTGCTGATTCAAGATCAATCTTTGTGGAGCTTCACCTTTATCTTAACATTGTAGAATTTAGGAAACTTTGATTGAACGCTTTGTAAAATGTTAACTAAACTCATCATTTCCTATAACAAACTATTAACAGAAAATTTGATAAAGTTCTCAAAATCCACTAACTGTGATTTTCTTTTCTTTAAATAAAAATAGAGTTACTAAGGTCGCTGCTGAATGCCTCAAGCCTGTAAAAAAAAACAAAACAAACAAAAAAAAACAACCAAAAAAAGTCTTTTCTTGTCTGATCCTTACCATGGAGTCAAGCGGGTAAAGATGTTCAGAAAGCCACTCATCCCGCATGGTGGATCAACCATTACCTAGAAGAAACTGTCAACAAGGTTTAGCAGTAACGTGTATTCAATCCATCATTTCACAAAATACACATGCACATTGAGCAGTTCTTAGGTAATCTTAAACTAATTCAACAGTGTTCATCCAACCCTCAAGAAGTTCAGTACAGAGTCATAGCAAGTTCAGTCTCAAAATCTGAAAACAGAGATAAGTACTTGACCCTACATTTTGAGCGACGTGCTTGCACTCTCTGCACACTTGGTGCAGAACTCCACTGAGACGTGGTTCTTGTCCACATGCAGACACACGCCACCGGCTGTCTCTTTCTCCTCCACTTTCACACGCTTCCTGGGTAAGGCATAGTCATGGTCGTTCGAGTCGGGCCCCTGGAAAAGCGAAGAAGATAATTTCATCCCATTCACACCGCTCAGCCTGGACAAGAGCTGGGCTAACATGCTCTCATTGGCCAGCACAGCTCTCAGGTACCTGGTCTCATCTTCCAACTCTTCCACTCTCTTAGTCAGCTGAGAATTTTCCTGTTTGAGCACGTTGTTTTCTGACGACAGGATGCCAACTTTCTTCTCCAAGCTGTCTACATATTCTTTCTTCCTGAGACGATTCAATCTGGCAGCGATGGCATTTTTGTTGATCATGTGACTTGACTGGTTTTTCCTGTTGTTAATCTTCGAGTCGGATGACATTCTCTCTGGAGATGAGGCGGTTGAAACATCGATCTCGGAATCTTGGTCTTTGGCACTGCACACGCCAAGATCCGCCAACTCAATATCGAAGAGCGAGGACGTAGTATTTCTTTCAAGTGTCCATTTTAAGTCTTCAATTCCAAACAGGTCATCTAGCTCAATTCCAGCGGTGTTAATATCGTCAGCTGGGAACCCCTCATATGGACATGGGAGATCTTCGACAGTTTCCACAACATCTACCACTTCAACCTCCTGAGGATGCACCTCTGTGTTGTTCACAACGCGCCCTCTTCTTCTGGTAATCATCGTGGTTTGACAGTGGGGCCGCAAGGAAGCTGTCCAGAAGATTACTTTTGATTCCTCACCTGTTAAGACAACAAAAATATGTTGTTAGTAATCTTGCAGCAATTAACTACTTCATTTTTCAAGGAAATGTTAGTCCTGGTAGCACAGTAAAGGTTTTTAACTAAAAACGTGAGTGCTTTTCACCATTTCATAACTGACTAAGCAAGAAGCTATACATTTTCGCTGTGGACTCTAGACAAATCAATAGCTCAGAGTGGTAATGACTGTTATGTTATCAACATTTCGGCAATAAAGCAGGCTCTTTTGAATTGTTAGTTAAACTTGGTAACCCGTTAGCTAGGCACAGTTAGTGTAAAGTTTTCAATGTAGTAAACGTAACAATATGCAAAATGCCAGAGTTACTGGGGGGGAAACGTACTTTGCACCGTGCAATCTATTTAGTTTGCTCCTGACATCCTCCATTTCCTTAAGGCGCAGAAAGTGTGTGTTGGCTAAACGTATTACCAACGTAATTGACTTCTTGTTGAAGCCAGGTCACCTAGGTTAGCACTAGCAATACGATGCTTTACAATGAATGTTAATGCGCCCTGTCACACATACACCTTACGAAACATAATTCCCCCACTGTTGCAATACTTAGCTAGCTAATTTATTAGTCCAATCGACAAAGGATGACATCTGATATTCGGCACATTAGCTCTACTCACAAGGCCTCGATTGTCTTAGCAGCACATCTGCTTTAGCATCCAGCTAGCGTTAGTTTAGCTATGTGTCTAACGTTAATTTAAGTCATCTGCTGGGTGTTCTGGTGCATTCAAACAAAAAGTCAACATCTAACTCACCCACGGCGGCATTGTTCATCTTATTCAGCTGGGTAACGTTACCTATTTAGCTAACTAGCAAGTGCGCGCTCTGTTTGCGTTAAAGCTAACCCAGCTAAAGTTGACTAAAGCCATGAGGCGTTAAACCAGAACCAAGAAATGACGCAGCATCTTTTAACGGCACTTCTTCAAGTAACAACTTACCGTCGTGTTTGAAAAATAAATGCAATAAAAAAAATACAGCAACAGCGTCATTCGATGAAACTGTGCTGGTTACTGAATGCTTGTTCAACGGCGAACAGATAGAAAATGAAAAGACAATGGCGCAGTCTACTGAAGGCGAGACGGGCTTTAGCGAGACGAACAAGGACGACCTGCGTAGACACTTCCGGACACAGTATTCAAAATAAAAGTCCTCCTGAACTTTGCTCAGTGTACAACTACTTTTCAATATGGCGCACTTATTTTTACATAATGACCAGACTAATCAGCACTACTCCGACACAGTCTCAAAAGAAATTACAAGTTCTAAGCTTCATAAAAGTAGTATTTGAATTCTTACATGACGTGTTATGCATCTGTGTCTGTGTATGCATGGGTATATGTGAGCTGTAGGTAGGTAGTTATACGGTGTTCGTGTATGTTAAGAAGAATTGTGTTCAATTTGTATTTAACTAAAGGATAAAAATAGAGAAAGGGGGTAGGACTAGAAAAGTTTGTTTATGAACTTCTTCCTACTCAGAATCAGAAATACTTTAATAATCCCAGGGGGAAATTATTTTTGTTACCACTCCAGGTATACAAACAACATATACAAACAACATATATTATCCAGACTTTTAACATATATAATAAAAACAAATATACAGTAATAATAAATAAAATATGAAATGTACAGTGTTAATGTATGAAATGTACAGTGTTAATGTTAATACCCTTTTTGAACATGGGAATTTCTTATTTTAATTACTTATAATTTTCATTATTTTAATTTTATATATGTATATATATATATATTCAAAATAAACTACTACTAACACTACTACTGTTACATGTTCTGTTACATTTTATACAGGTGTTTCTATTTTTAAGTCACTATGTAAATATTCTAAGAAGCTATCCTGTTATATTGTGCTTTATGATTGTATTTATTTCATTTGTACTGTCCTAATCCTACTAAGTTTGCTAAAGTGATATAAGTAGAAAGGTTATCTTGTTTTTGTATGTTAAGTTCTCTTTTACCGTTCAGGTGTGGATCCGTTATGCTTTCCTGCTAAAATTGGCATAGCAGGCAGTAACAGAACTCACTAGTTTGTTGAACACAGTGCTGCTTTTATGCCCTCGTGAACTGTGTCTGCTCAACATGCTCCAATTAGCCATCCTCCACATTAGACATCCTTTCCAAACAAATTTGCTGCCATTCAGCTCCATTAATCTCACACTCAAAAAGAACACAATCACATTCCTTCAGTAGAAATTTTTTTTTATTGAACATAACTGCGCAAAAGAAAATGTATAACACAAAACCACCTTGTGCTTACAACAATATCCTCTGCAAAAGGTTTTCAACTGAAAGGCATCTACTCCAAAACACTTTGTAGGGGCCGACGACGGTATCAACAGTGCATGACGGGTGAAAGAGATGAAACTGTACGCCATCACAATGAATCAACCATATCCAAATTCTATCCCACATCCTTCCCTTGTCATGTGCAGTACATGATGTTTCATAGGATGTGTTAAATATCGGCACGTTCCACCAATTGGAAATATTGTAGACAGCATACAACATGAAGGGTTTTTACAAATGCTTTACATTAGGGCTGCAACTAACAATTGTTTTCTATATCAATAACTCTTCGGATTATTATTTCTAATTCATTTATGAATTGTTTTGTCTGCAAAATGTCAGAAACTTGTGGAATTTTTGTTTGTTTTTAAATGTCACCTTGGGCTCTGGGAAATTGCAATGAGCATTTTTCAGTAGTTTGACATTTTATTAATCGAGAAGATCATTTGTAATAAAAAAATAAGTATTAGTTGCTACCCTAAATTATATAAAACAGAAAATAAATCAGCAAATCCTCACATTAAAGATGCTGGAACCAGTTATGTTTGACATTCGTGCCTGATAAATGACTGATAAATGACCCGTACGCTGCTTGACACATTTGTTATATCCTGCAACAAACTGTTAAGTATCGAAGTTTACATATTTTGAACATTTTGTTTCAACAATGTGCCAGATGCTAAAGGAAGGATTTCACAACTCAAAAAAGTTGCAGTCCAGATTTAAGCTTATTAACATCACTGTGGCTCCACAGAAGGCCATCAGCTGTTCTCACTGGTGCTCCTGGGACATTGTGTGTTGTGTTACTCTCCAACTCCACCGGCTGGTCAAAGACAGTCATTGTTGAGTAGTTCTCCACCATGAGGCATGAAGGGTCATCGGACTGTCCGGGGACTTTACCAAGAGGGTAGTTCTTCCACAGAACCTTATCGCTGCACAGCTGCCACGGAGAACCTCTAAGCAATCTGGCTTTTTCAGCGTGAGCATCTGCCCAACTGTACTCCTGGGAGGACTCGCTCCTCTCCGCTACAGCCGTGGAACGGCGACGTGAATGCTGCAGCTTCTCATGCAAACTCTCCAGTGTGTATATGGGCTGCTGTTTCTGCGCCAGAGAAGTATCACATTCGGAATGTGAAGACTGTGTGTAGATGGAGCAGAGCTGGAACAGCCTCTGTCGGGTTTCCAGAGGGAGAGGATGCTCCATGTCATCCAGGATTAACTGGAGCAAGTGAGGCGTGCTGATACAGGGAGCATCCAGGCATGCCGAGAGCAGCTGCTGCCACCTCAGCTGGATGCGGTTCACAAAGATCCTGTCCTTCATTCTGGCCTTCTTCTGTCCCTTTGTTTCAAAATGGTATTCAAATTTGTTGCCGTTACAGAGGATGAGTTCTGCAATCCAACCAGAAAGGTAGAAAGCCCTGTGATTATTCTGCTCTTTGGCGAGCACTTTCAATTCACCAAACAGCTTCTCCAGAAGGAGATGAATAAAGGCAGGTGAGTTGAGCATCTTCAGCAGGGGTAGCCAAAAACGCAGGAAGGTCTGAGCGAGTCTGGGTTCAGTGGGACTTGCGTTGCCAGAAGTATCGCAGCCTAATGTTTCCAGTTGTTCAACAGTAGGAACTAGAAATCCATCCTCCAGCAACACATCAACCAGCAGATTACTTGAATGCAAAGCGAACTGCTTGATCTCACCTAGTAGCCAGCTCATGTCTGCAAACGGGGCTGGCCACAAGTTCTTCTCTTTGTCTTCAGGAAGCCCATCAAAAGCCTGGTACTGCTCCTTCTCGAAAGATATCAGAAGTTCCCGTGCATTCTTGTAGGCCTCCATTTCTTTTTGCCTGGCAAGGAGCTCGTCTCCTTGGCGTTTTAGGTCACTCTCTTCCTCCTCTCCATCCGACTCGGATTCCCAGTCCTCATTAGGCCCACCTCCCAACTGCCTGGACCAGTACTCCTGCTGGAGCCACTCTAGAACCACCTTGCATCCCTTTCGACACCATTTTAAGGTAGGAAGCTTCCTGTGTGTGATATCGTGCCTCAGGTCTACGACCCACTCTGGGATGTTTAACTTCCCAGCCAGCCGCCTCAGAGGGCGGGCTGTTCTGCCCTGTTGTCGCTCGGTGATCAGATTGACGAACCTCACCAGACCTGCTCCATAAAGCAAGACCAGATCATCTCCGTCCAGCTGCCCGGACCGGTCCAGCACCTGGCACCTCACCAGGTCCGCTGTGCAGTCCACTGCCACAGGAGTGCTGTTGGCATACCTGCCTCTCCAAGCCGATATCCTCTGCAGTGCGTACCTCTGTAAGGCGGAGTCCTTCGAGTAAAGATACTCCAGAACTTGGTCCCACTCAGCTTTGTTGGCCCATGCCACCACATGGCGTTTTTTCTCGGAGCTCTTTTTCTTCATTTTAACAGCACAAGAGGCGTACGGTCGACTCTACGTTAACACCGTGTACACATAACGCTCTTAAATTAACGCCGATGAATTACTCTCTCTTCAGACACGCACTCAATTAAAACTGGAACAAAAATAGCGTTATGTCGCAGCGTTTTGATCTACCAAAAATCCTCTACCGATTGTACCGCATCCCGGAAATGACGTCCATCTTCTTCTCTTTAAGGTACATCGGCATCTGGCAGCCTTTAGTGTTACATTACCGCCCTCTTCTGGAGTTAGTATATACATATATATATATATATATATATATATACACACACACACACACACATTTTATTTCAAAAAAGTAGTTTACAAAAGTTCAGTCATTAAAATATGTAAACAATTAAAATGCAAAAAATAATATAATCTCTTCTGGAGTTAATTACCTCCTACAGCAGGGGTCTTCAACGTTTTTTAAACCAAGGACCCCTTAACTGAGAGTGAGATGGAGCAGGGACCCCCTACTATATATAAAATTAAGTTGCATATTTAACTGGGCCTACAAAAACGTGTAGGGCGGCCTAAAGTCTGTACATATACATTTTTTGTTTGTTTTTTGAACTTCACTTTATTCCAGAAATCATATACAGGATTATGACAAATGATATAAAGCATATACAGGTCATCATATACATATACCTTTTTTGCACAGAATACTAAGCTATCAAAATAATAATTGTTGGCATGAATTTATAAATCATCTCTTAATGTTAAACATACATGTGGCACAGTGAATCTGTATTAACTGTATCTGTGGATGGCTACCTTAGTGACTACCAACCAAGACCAGTAAGCCTATCATCAGTGGGGCTTTATATTTGCTAATAATATGTTGGATTCATGTTAAGACATTTTAATTTTTGAAAAAACTTTCAAAAATGAACAATAATTTGGAGGCCCCCCTGCAGTGACTCTGAGGACCCCCTAGGGGTCCCGGACCCCCTGTTGAAGATCTCTGTCCTACAGTATCTGCACAGTTTCCTCATCAGTCCTATTCTCATTCGGAAAATGACCATGTCAGGGGTTTCCAAACTTTCACGTGAAGGACCCCTTCATTTACACCATGGATCTTCAACAGGGGGTCCGGGGCCCCTAGGGGGTCCTCAGAGTGCAGTGAAGGGGGGCCTCCAAATTATTGTTCATTTTTGAAAGTTTTTTCAAAAATTAAAAAGTCTTAACATGCATTCAGCATACTAGTAAACATAAATCTCCACTGCTAACTGGCCCATAGGTAGGGTAGTCACTAAGGCCATCAACATACACAGTTCATCCTAAGGATTCACTGGGCTACATGTACTGTATGTTTAACATTAAAACATGATTTGTAAAATCATGCAATTACACAACAATTATTAGGCTATTTTAATAGCTTAGTATTATATGCAAAATAGGTAGTATAAAGGCTTTAGGCCGCCCTACATCTTATTGTAGGCCCAGTTTAATATGCAACTTCATTTTATACAATATATGTAGTGGGGGGGGATTTACACGAATGAGGCCAAGGACCCCCGTCTGATAAGATGTCATCCCAGCCTCCAGAAAATGTTTCAAATTTCAGAATCAGAACTAGAAAAAGGTTTTATTGCTACAATAAGTACACTTATGGAATGTGCTTTGGTGAAGTACATATATAAACAAACATATTAAACATGAATATTAAGTAAACAATACATACAGAAAAACAAATGTATACATACAAAATAACTGTAACTAAAAAAAAAGGTTAAATGGGTTGAACGCAAAATTGGCAAAAGAATATATGGGCAGATGTACAGTCCAGGATGAAGACTAGTGCAAAGTGTAGTGACTAGGGATGGGGATGGTTAAGAGTCAGTGGGGGTCAGGGGCCTTGTTGGTGAGGCTTACTGCTGAGGGGAAGAAACTGTTTTTGTGGCGTGAGGTTAAACAGTTTGTGTCCGGGGTGAGAGGGATCAGCTACAATCTTTCCTGGAGACGTACAGGTCCTGGAAAGACGGCAGATTGCAGCCAATCACCCTCTCAGCAGAGTGGATGATGCGCTGCAGTCTGCCCTTGTCCTTAACTTCTGATGACAACGCAAGGTAACTTTATTTGTATACCACTGTTCAAATACGGAGGCAATTCAAAGTGTTACACAAAGGGAACGAATACATTACAACAACCAAAAACACCGAAACATTAAAATGAGATTTTACAAGATGTGTGTAGCCTAGATTAGGGTCATGTTAACACTAACTTGTAAGCACTGAGCTGCCTGGGTAGTTGTAAACTTTAGTAAATATTTTTTTTTATTTTTTTTATTTGGTGTTAAAACATACAGCACACAACATGAAAACATCTCTGAACCTCACTTACTTAGGTTAGCTATACAGTAATCGCCACAAGCAAGCAATGTCAGACCATGGGCGTCTTGTCCATGAGTACACTTCCTTTTGTGTGGTGGTACGGTTCTGTAGAAAGAAAATACTTCCTTTAAAAAACTGCTCCCAACCAGGTCTGTGGATTATCTTTATCAATGAGGTCATGATTTCTGGAACGAGGCAGAGCTGTTGATTTTTGCAGCACAAGCCGTCTAGTTCAATTATATTGGAGAGAAGGCAGACATTTCTACGGCCGATGTCTCCGACACCAAGCAACTTACACCAAAACAATCTAGATTGATAAATACCACAGTACATGTATGAGGAAAACATATGTGTTTTTTGATTTTGGTGTGAACTATCGGAATAAATGAAATTTAAGTTTCAAGCACAAACCGAGTCACCTCCCTCCAGTACTGGAGTCTAAGTAGGTGGAGAATAAGAGAGAAAGAATTTCATGGGGTGCAAAATTTGAGAAAGATATGGAGAACTTACTGTTATTTTTTTGATGTTAGTCTGCCTGAAATCCAAAAGCAAGAAACGTATTAGCCAAAAATCATTAGCGGCCGTCCACCGGAGGCAATGGAGAGGAAAAGATGTTATGTATTTGTCAGTTAAATTAGGGTTGCAAAACAAGCACTAACCTTTGATCACAAGCCCAGAGACTGTTAATGCTAATAATATTATAGGTATATGAAAGTAATGCTGTCTTGAAGCAGTTCCACAGACAACATCACTGCTCATGCTTCCTTCTGTGACCTTTACTTGGGTTTCTAAGCAACTGTTGGAAAAGAGAAATGAAAGCCAGATTAAGTACTTTGTGTGTTTCATAGGACACATTGAAGTGTCATCATAATCTTAAAAGTACAAAGTGGTAACGTCAAACTAATTAAAAACAAATCAATATTAAAAGTAAAACTTTTAAAAAACGTCTATTGTAAGTTACTTATGTTTTGTGAAATTTGGTTAAAATGAGACTCTGGGATTGGAAATGTTTGGACTCTCCTGCCGACGGGAAGGATTTGTTCAATCACAGGAAATTTTAAACCATAAAACTCAACTACTTATCAACAATCCAATTAGTGCAAAAACAAAAGAGGTCATTTTATGCTACAGGGCAAGGAAAACTTACTTACTTACTTTTTTTTTTTTTTTTTTTACTAATTCCTTAATAAACAATGTCTTACATAGTCCAATCGGTGCAATTCACACCATCCTTTGAAAAATAGCCTGGCTGACACTGTTCACACACGGTGTCAGTTTTCCTGGTTCCTGAGAGAAACAGACAAAAGAGAGAGTCATTACACAGGAACCCAACATCCAGTGAAGATCCATCATTAATCAGACTCAAATCAGTGCCTTCATTGAGTGTTGTTACATGCACAATAGTACCCCAGTTATCATCAGGGTATGTGTTTATCAAGCCGGTCAGTGCAGGAAATGGAATGGAATGAAATGGAAATTGATTTATTTGAAACAGGGACAATGCACAAATAAACATTAAACTTGTAATACAAGAGAATATGTCTTGGGCCCGGTTATAGCAACACTTGCTAATTTGCACCTGTAGTCCCTGGGCAGGTATGACAATTATAAAAATAACTTTTAAAAAGAAATTTAACAGGACTATAGATGACGTGGTGTCCATAGCAATTAAAAACAAGCAGTTTAGCAAAAACAGGGGCTCTCTCTCTCTCCCCCCATCAGTCCTAACTGGCCCAAACTAGATCTCAACTCCTAATTTTGAGATATAAGTAAATTTAGTCCTACTGTAGGTTAACTTTCAGGAGGGTTAATGAGACGTCGATAAGTATGGGCCCAGGTGGGCGCCCGGATAGCTCAGTTGGTAGGGCGGGCGCCCATATACAGAGGTTTACTCCTCGACGCAGCGACCTGCGACCCTTTGCTGCATGTCATCCCCCCCCCTCTCTCTCCTTCGATGTCTTCAGCTGTCCTGTTAAAAATAAAGGCCGAAAATATCCCAAAAAATAATCTTTAAAAAAAAGAAGTAAGGACCCAGGTTACCATATCCTGGTTTCAGAAACCTGAATATGCTAGCTGGAGTCCTCAAACAGAAACTGGAAGAGGTTTCTGTTCATGTGTGCTGCTGCAACTCAAGTTATAGAGTCGTAAGAAAAAATCTGATGATACTTGATGTGATAATGGTCTGTGTGCTGAGAAAAAAAAAAAGTCAAAATCTGACACCAGTCTGACACAGATAATAAACTAAATTGTCACTCTCGTCGTCATCCATTTCTGATGATCAGATGGAAAGGCTAAAAGCAGCAGAGTCCAGGCCACAGGAAATCAAACTGGCACAGAAATGACCACTCTGCTGGATTTGGAGGAGTCAAAGGCATGCGTGAGCTGTCGCAGAGGCTCAGAATCCAGGATACTGTTAACACCATGTATACACGGAGCTGAATAACCAGACTGCAGTATGTGCCATTTAAATGCCGTACCCTGAATGTGATCAAACCCAAGATGAGACTCCAAACCAGGATAGTAGTGTGCATGTAAACTTACTCACTATCAGACATGAATTTTTTTTCTTACCAGGTTCTTTTATCCTCTCACCGGGTGCACAATGTGTATGTTTTTGTGCCAAACTACATCCTATATCATCCATAAACTCTTTGCAGAAATACCCACTTAAAACATCACAGACTGTGTCTGTTGTTGTTGTGCACTCCTGTTTGACAAAGAGACCATGACCTAAGAGCAAACACAAGCAAAGTCATAATACTATTGTTATTCATACATTTAAACATTTTATGCAAGCTTAAATATTATTTGAAATAATGTGATTATGTGCTTCTCGGTTGACTGCAATTAAGGGAAAATTTCCAGATACATAACACATTTTTAGCATACATGTGAATATGCATAAGCAACCGCCAGGGCAGAATACATAAGCAGGTAAATCCATTATATAAACACATTCAACACAGTATGACACAGACTTTAAGCAAACACAACCAACTAGTGATATGAAGTTTACTCAGCCTTTGCTTCTTCTTGGCCAAAGTTCGGTTAGGATAACAATGAACCATAGCGTTTTTCCATTACATGGTACCTGCTCGCCTCGCCTCGACTCTACTAGCCTCACTGTGCATCTGTTTTCCATTGCAGATTTTAGTACCGCCTCAGCGTGGCTGGTCGTCATAGCGGCGCCGCAGTAAACTGCCGTGACCTAACGCGACACACACACACACACAGAACGTCGAAGGTGTGTTGTTGTTGCCACAGCCAGAAGACACATTATGTTTTCAAATGAAGCTGGAAGCAGCAAAAAAAAAAAAACACAGCTGGCTGAACTATTTAAAAATGGCGGTTTGTTCAGGACACCCCCGTCTATCGCTTTCACGTCACCTTTTGGTATCGACTCAGCTCGCTTGGAACCTCGACGGAGGTGGTACTAAAAAAAGTACCTGTTAGCAGGTACCAGGTACTTTTTTTAACTGTAATACTTACTGTATTATTTACAAAGAAAGTATGACTCGGTCAATTCACATATACGAAACATTTACCAAATATGAACAATAACGTTGCTGTCAGTGGGCTTCTTTGCTAGCTGCCCCAGTGTTTCCTCTATGTTGATTTTGTAGTGGCGGCCCGCCATGGCAAAATTTCTGCCGCCACAGAATCAATAGGGCAGACGCACAATGTAGTCGCGGTTGCCTTTTAAATGATCCTGCCGACATTATGCAGCTGCCGCTCACATTGCAATTTAACAACAAGTAGAACTATTCAGAGGTTATTGGGCCCGTTCAGTTTAACTCCACATACTGTTGTGTTGATGGAGTTTATTGTCAAAACGTTCGCTTTCTTCCGACTCAACTATTAAACGAACAGCTCCACCAAAAATGTCACTGCGGTGGGTCTGTTCTAATTGGACAACGTTCAACTTGTCAGTTCTGTCAGCTCACGTTGTTGTTTGGACAGACCTGCCCCCACTGCTAAAAAAAATCCTAAAGGAAACACTGCACCCACCGCTAAGGAAAATTCCAGCACATTGACGGCACCTTAGATAAGACAAAATAAGATACATCTTTATTGATCCCCTGGGTGTTGCCGCAGCACAAGACAGATAGAGAAGAACATGACAAAGTAAAAGAAAAATAAGAATAAATAAAATGAAATAAGATAAGTGTCCTATGTCTGTTCTCCTTGTATATTTTATCTGGTGTTTTATCTTTTGTTCATTTGACTGTATTCGATTTTATTTCTTTGACTGTGAAGCACTTTGTGACTGGTGTCTGGGAAAGGTGCTATATAAATAAACTTTGCTTGCGTCAATCATACTCTAAGTACCAATACAAGAACTAACCTTAAAGCGTAACTCTCGCCAAAATGCAACCTAGGGTCTTTTTGTGAATGTACCCGAGTCAAACTTTCTTTTAAAAGCATAATTAGGATGGAAGCGCCACTTTTAAGATTTACTGTATTCTCGTTTTTTCGGTCAAATGGCCTGAGTGCTAGCGGCACTTCTATAGTGATTTAGTGAACACTAAGAAGGCTCGACACAACATGAGACTTTGCTCCAAGTATCACCAGGGTCTCTACACCTTAACCAAAGCATTGAGAACATTGTTTGTGTACACAGAGTTTACTAAAAAGAAAGGTTTTGAACAACTCACTGTAGCTGCTGTTGTTTCCGCTCGCCGCCATCTCGCCAGTCAAAAAGAGTCAATCTACGAATGTGATTGAACGGATTCCGTAGGAGGAAATATCATTCTTATATGAGGGTCCTTTTTCAACTACAAGGCCAATATTGTTTTTCACTAATGACAAAACAACAAATTATCCGTGCATTTACATGGAACTAAGCTTTAGCAGCTTTCCATCTTTACTCTCCTCCCTGTTACGTTGCATTCGGAGATCGACTCTTTTTGACCGGCGAGATGGTGGCGAGCGGAAAAACAAACTGCTAAAGTGAGTTGTTCAAAACGGTTTTGAACTGTTGTCATATATCCTAATTCCTTTCAACCTTGTCCACGTTACTGCAACTTACTTGTCACAATTAAACTCGATTTGGAGGTTGTCAATAAGAAAGAGATATGTCAATCAATTCATTACGGACATACCTTGGTCACAGACGATGCAGGGGATACAGTTACTCAGGCCGTTGGGTTTGTTCATAAAAGTCCCATTTACACATGAGCTGCACCGTGTGCCAAACTGTAGCGTGCAGTCTTTTCGAACAACTGTACCTGATGGGAAATAACAAACACAAAAAAGAAGTTAAGATACTGTATCTGACAATAATCTTGTTTCAGGTCTTTATTGTGCTAGTGTATAATAATGCCCACATCACGGACCAGAGGGCAGCTTAATATTCACTTTAGGATCAGTTTAACTAATGATTTAACATGCTCTCACTGACTTCAGCTGTTTAAATACATTCACATCCAGCCCAGTATCCAAAAACAGTAACTACAACACTCTCCAACACAGTGACTGCATTTGGTTCAATTTAAAGATTTTTTATGCAAAAAGAAAGTATATCACATCAATATAGAATCAAAGGGATGATGATGATGATGATGATGATGATGATGATGAATAATTTTATTTCGGTTAACATACATGAAGAAACAATTATTGCCACCGTAGCTAATCCGAAAAAGAAATATGTTGCCTATCCTATAATCCCCATAGAATCACCCAGAAATCCAACAAAACTAAATGAAACTAAATACTTGAGTACAATCCTAGTAATTAACAAATGACTTCATAACTCGTAATTATTTTAGATTTTAAAGCTTTTTTTGAAACTCAACAGAGACGTATACACAGTTTCAACTCATCATTAAGTTCATTCCAAAATGTAACCCCCAAAACTGAAACACATCTATATTTTACATTAGTCCTCACTTTACCAGTTTCAAAGATAGAGAACCGTCTTAAATTATAATTACTAGGGTTGCACGATTCAGAAAATGTCACGATTCGATATCGATTTTTAGGCTCACGATCCGAATCAAAATTGATTTTCGGTTCAAAAATGATTCACAGTATTTCCCACAGCTTTCTCTGTGTGATTGCAGTAGACATACAATTTTTTTTTTTTATTAAAAAATATGAATCGATTTTTGGAATTCTACGAATCGATTTTGAATCGGTAGAGCTTGAATCGCGATTCGAATGTGAATCGATTTTTTTGCACACCCCTAATAATTACCTTCTCTTAATTAAAATAAATAAATAAATGAATACAGACAGAAAGGCCATTGTTCACAACTCGAAAAACTATTTCCAAAGTTTTTTTTAAATTTACAAGACCTTGAAATTTCAAGATGCTGGAACTTGTAAAAAATGACACCCAGTCTGAAGAGCTGTGGTATTTACCCAGGCCCTGGTATAATGTTGGTTAAAAAGGGAAATGGTAACGTTACTTTAAGTCAAGTCAAACATATTTATAAAGCACATTTGAAATATATCATATATCACGCCTGAACTTAAACATCATATTAGAATTAAAAAGCAAGCATTCCAGAGCAATGACTTAATGGAACTGAGATCAATTCAAAAAGACCTGAGGGGGAAACAGCACACGTCTTAAGGAAGCCTTCTCAACGAACAATTCGAAAAAAATTTGGGACACTGTGAAAGAAATTACTAAAATGAACTCTGGAAAGAAGGAACTGAATGTGTGGAACGATATGGACAAAGCAAATGATCTCAACTTTTTTTTTTTTTTTTTTTTTTTTAAAAAAACATTTTGACCTTGATTATGAAAGTAATGTGACCCGCTGCAGAGACCTGTCTATGTCATTACCATGTGACCCAATACAGGACAGAATAATAATTGACCCTAAGGCCGGCTACACACTGGATGCGTGGCGTTAGCGTGTCAGCTGCGTGGTGTGTCCGTTTTTATTTCGGCTCCCATGTTAACAGGTTAGAGCTTACACACTGCCTGCGTGACACGCACGTCTCAGGTGCGGCTCGAGCCGCGCCGAAAACGCATGCATGCTAGAAATAGGACTGACGCCTATTTTTCACGCGACACGCAAGCGTGCTGGAAGCATTTCCATTCAAAATAGAATAGGAAAATATGTTTATATGTCATTTTGACACGAATACATTTCATAAATGACATTTTGATGTTTGAAAGTCTCTAAGTTTTGACATAAATGCAGATATAAATGTAATTTAAAAAAATAATAATTATCAATTTTCAAATATTGCACCTGTCAATACAGAACGAAATATTCTGTAGCCTATTTTGCCGTCAATACTGCTGATGTTGTCTTTGCTGTAATCAAATCAGTATATATTCATGTTTAACATGAAGTAGACTACTGCTTGAGTGCAGTTTATCAATGAGAAACATACATGTGTACAGACGAGGCTAGCAGCAGCAGTGCTGCGTCAGACACGTTTCTGGTGTGCAAAGACATAGAAAACGCCACGCAGCCGCCACGCCGCGCATCCAGTGTGTAGCTGGCGTAATGCTGTCACCATAGTTTTTAAAAAGCTGAATAGTAAAAAGGCCAGTAGGCCTGATGATATTTCACCCTTTATTCTTAAAACATTTTCGGATGAGCTGACTCTGGCTTGGAGCCCTCTATTCCAGCTCGCTGTCGATACGTGTACCATCTCTACTATTTGGAAGACATCTGTTGTAGGGCTGCATGATATGAGGAAAATGTGCAAAATGCAATAATGTTGTTGAATATCGCGATAACGATATTACTCATAAACAGATATTAAAATGTGCTCAGTTCTGCATTTCTGCTGCTTTCAGTATTCTTCTACAATACAACAAATTGCTTGTTGAATTTAAAACAAAAATAAAATCATTTTCAACATTCTTTTATGGACAAATTGAACATTACATTGAATATAAAAGCAGCACTAAAAAAAGAATGACAGGTACATTTTAAAGTGCATTTTTCTTCTGATATTTTCTTTCAACTAACACAAAAAATCTTTTTAGTGTCGCAGCCTTTCGCTGTATATTGCGCCAGTTGATATTGCGATGACGATAAAAAAAACGATATATTGTGCAGCCCTAATCTGTTGTCATTCCTGTGCCTAAAAAACCCTGCACTGCCATAATGATTACAGACCAATAGCGCTGACTTCAATAGTGATGAAATCATTAGAACATATAATGTTAGGTAATCTAAAGAGTGAGGTACAGCATCTCTTGGACCCTTACCAATTTGCCTATAATAATGGCAGGGGTACAGACGATGCCTTAATCACTACTGTACACTCTATTTTAAAGCACCTTGAAAATCCATCGGCTTATGTTTGATTATTATTTATGAACTTCAGCTCAGCATCCAATTGTATTCTCCCTCAGACACGGTTATGTAAATTACAACATTATTGGATGATATGGTTCTTTTCTGACAGACCAAAAGCAGCAGGTAAGAGTAAACTCCACTCTATCTAATACTCTGAACATAAGTACAGGTGTCCCCCCAAGGCTGTAAAAGCTCTCCTATACTCTTCACAATATATACAAATGATATATTTGATGATATATATACAAAAGATTCAGACATTGCCATTTATACTCAGGAGATAGAGGAGTCAGTGAAGTGGTGCAACAAGCATAACCTGGCGCTTACTGTAAATAAAACCAAAGAAATGATTTTCGACCCCAGGTCTGTAGGAGATCAATGCACACTCCAAATTGAGGGTGGGGCAGTAGAGCAGGTAACAACATATAAGTAGTTAAGCATACAATTGAACAGTCAGTTGCATCAAGTGGAGTATGTTTGCTCACGGGTAAGTCAGTGTCTATAGACTTAGAGTTCATGGAGTGGACAAAGATATCATGCTACTGTTTTACAAGTCAGTGATTTAATCTATTGTTTATTATGGCATCATGGCTTGGTTTGGTAACCTGTCCATTAAACTAAAACCGCAGGCTGGAAAAATAATTGGCCAAAGGCCACCAATTCCTCTTCAGGAGATCTTTGAGGAGGCTGTGAGGAGTCTTAAAATAGTGAATAGTGAGTATGAGCTGATGCCATCAGGCAGAAGGTACAGGTTACCAAACTGCAGCTACTACAGCTGAACAGGTATAAATTCTCATTTGTGCCGCTTTCAATCAAACTAATGAATACAGTGCATTTAGGCTGCAGTGATGTATGTGTTTTATCTCATTACTTGGCTTGGGCGTGATGGTGCTGAAGTTAAGCATAGGTAATATCTGTGGTACTTACCATTATGGTTGTAGGATGTTCAATATCTGATAGGGTACTGATGCAATATTTTTAAATTGATATGGTAGTGTGCAATTATGCATTTGGCCATTGTGCAATACATAAGTTATTGGCCACAGCATGAGCTAATGGGAAATGTGCAATCTGAGCAGAATGAAGTGCAATATGAGGGGGGAGGATGTGTTGTGGGTTCTCTTCTCTGTGAGTGTGAGGGAAAGTAGGGGGGGGGGGTCTGGTGTGAGGTTTATCAGATGTTTATTCACGCATTGGATGAGATATTGTATGATTATGTTTCTATGTCTGTTTACTGTATGTTTATGTGTGTTTATGTGCAATGGGTCCCCATTTTCAGTTCTCTCGACTGCCCAAGACGAATTTCTCCGATAGCAGACAATATAGGCTTATCTTATCTTATTTAAAAACAACCAAAGTGTTGACCAAAGTGCTGTAACGTTAACATGTTCCGGCGTGTTCCGACGTTGGATCCGGAACCTTTTTTATTGGATCGGAACCTCCTGTGTCACTATGAAAAATGAATCGCCTAAATGAAGAAAAAAAAGTATTACTGTTTGTGTAGTGTTCAATGTTGTTATCTGTCTTGTTAGTCTTTATTCCCCATTGAAGTTCCACAAAAATCTTGTGTTTGCCTTTTCGATGCGTTCTGAGGTGAAAAGACAGAGGGGGGAGAGGGACGGAGGGAGGGGAGGCAGAGGGGGGAGAGGGACGGAGGGAGGGGAGGCACTTCAAGTGACACATGCTCTTGTCAAAAAAGGTCAAAAAGATAACAAAGTTTGCTTAACTTTTTCAAAAGCACTGGCCGGTCGGATCCCAAACAAGCAAAAACCGTGGAGTGTGGAGACCACGGTGGTTTTTTTTGGTTAATTTAATAGTCAGATGGATTGCTGCTTGTGAAAACGATTGTTGCATTGTATTTTTTTTATTACATTTCGCACCGATGCAGTGCATGTTCTAAAATAAAAATAAACACTGCCCTGATGTACACACAGCGTTGTTTAGGTTTTTTTAGTCAGAGAAACTACGTAGGCAGTGTCATTTTTTTTTTTTTTGTTCCGTTACCTCCAAGGGGGTAAGCTTCTCCTCACAACCATAGACTGTATATATTAATGGACAGAGCATGAGTGACGTCACCCATTGGTTTGTGGAGATCAGTTATCCGTCGTCGAGTTTGCGTTTATGGGCGCAGCCATCCTGGTTGCGGATGTGACGTTTTTAGACGAGAGGGCGGAGTGAGGGAGGAGCCATAGACTATTGGGCGGTGTCTGACTGTTTTTTTTTTTTGGAGTTGGCAACGCTGCTTACACTCTACGTTACCTTACACACGTTCACTGGCAATCTGGATGCAACTGCTGCTGAAAGCTAGCATACATAATTCGAGGTAAGATATAGCTTCGCTAGGTTTTAAATATATCTTTGTCCAATAGTTATATTACATATAAGATGAGTCACATTGTAAAGTAAATGTATCTGAAGTTACCATGTAAATTGTCTGTAACGTTAGCTAGCCACTGGTAAAACATGCTAACGTTAATTTTCTGCAAATCGAAGTTTACGTTGCCCTAATTTAAACGTAGTGTCAGCGAAATGCAAAACGGGGATTGTTAATGCTTATCATTATCTAACACTAAGTATTAGCAGATGTATAACCAAGTTTCTTAGAACGTTTGGTTAACTGTAATAACCATAATGCACTGATAATGTCTTGCTACTGTTTGCTCCATCAGTCTATGGTTGGCGCATTTAGCCTTTACATGCTTTTAAGAGCTAACGTTAGCAGAAATAAGCTCATTTAACTAAATTAAAGTTACACTAAAGAACAATAGACTGTTGTTGATTCATCTGTATTCTCCCCCGATAATTAATGAAGTACAGTTACATGCTAGTGTGCATATATATTTAACTATGAGGGGCTCAAATAGAAATTGATGACTCTTTCTTTCAGAAATAGGAGTGTGGAGAGACACGATGGCATGTGCACCCACCCAATACCTCAGAAGTAAGTCCATCTTCTCTGGCATCACCCAGAGATGCAGGTGGAGGGCTGTTAACAATCCGGGGAAGATCGACAAGGCTCGCAAGGTTTTTTTTTTCCACTGTGCATTACAGACAACCAACAGACTGTCACACTATGCTCACTTTAATTGTAAAGGCAGCTTTTATTTCTTTACCCAGGCATTTGGACTTGACTGAACAGAGTGCTGCACAAGTGTTTTAAGCTTTATATGTTAAGCTATATTTTTATATTGTGGTTTGTAATGTCAACCATTTCTACTGTAATTAACAATGTGACACTAGTGATTCAACTACCCTTTTTTTCATATGCAGACATGTCTTACCTTGACCCACAGCAGTGTTTTATGTGTGGAATGTACACCGGATTGTAAAAGGTGAACTACATTATTTAATTCATCAATTTAACCCCTAACCCTAACATAATCTTAAAAATATTCAATTCAATTCAATTTTCAATTCAATTTTATTTATAGTATCAAATCATAACAAGAGATATCTCGAGACACTTTACAGATAGAGTAGGTCTAGACCAAACTCTGTAGTTTACGAAGCCCCAACTATTACAGTGGTTGCCTCAAGAGCAAGCATTAGCAGTAGCTATTGCGACAGTGGCGAGGAAAAACTCCCTTTTTTTGTTAGGAAGAAACCTCGGACAGACCCAGACTCTTGGTAGGCGGTGTCTGACGGCACCAGTTGGGGGAGTGGTGAATGGTGGCAATAATAGTCATAATAAAGATAGTGAAGCAGTGATCACAATGGTAGTCATAGTAGTTCATGTCATAGTAGGGCACAGCAGGGCGTTACGGGGTGTAGTGTGGCACAGCAGCCTGGGTGGACGCGGTTGGACGCGGCAGGACGCAGTCGGACACTGCGGGGAATCACAGAGCGTAGCAGGGTGTAGTAAGTCCATAGCGTCAGCTGCACCCAGGACCCCGGTGTAGGTGCCACCCAATTCCAAGGCGATGTTCTGGGTGAAGAAGAAGCAAAGGGACTCCGGGGAGAAAACTCCCCAGAGCTAGGTTAGTAACAGGCATTTCTGGGACTAAGATGCACACAAAAGGAGACAAGTGAAAAGAGAGAAGAGGGAGCGGCTCATTGTGTCCTTGGAAGGAGCTTCCCACAGCAGTCTAGAGTTATAATAGCATAACTAAGAGAGGCAGGCTAAAGAGAGGGGCCCTGGACCGGGCTCGTACTCTCCCCTGCCGGAACGGGCTTGTACTTCCTGCCTCCCTCTACTCTA
Source organism: Sander lucioperca (assembly GCF_008315115.2). NCBI lineage: Eukaryota > Metazoa > Chordata > Actinopteri > Perciformes > Percidae > Sander > Sander lucioperca. The sequence continues at coordinate 19,983,728 of NC_050184.1, read as the reverse complement.
CTCTACTATGCTGCAACTCCTCACTCCCTAACTATAAGCTTTATCAAAGATGATGGTTTTCAGTTTATTCTTAAATGTGGCGACGGTGTCAGCCCCCCGAACCCAAGTTGGGAGCTGGTTCCACAGGAGAGGAGCCTGGTAGCTGAAGGCTCTGGCTCCGATTCTACTTTTAGAGACTCTAGGAACCACAAGTAGCTCTGAGTTCTGGGAGCGCAGTGCTCTAGTGGGACAATAAGGTACTAAAAGCTCTTCTATGTATGATGGTGCTTGACCATTTAGTGCTTTGTAGGTCAGGAGAAGGATTTTAAATTCAATCCTGGATTTTACAGGAAGCCAATGCAGAGAAGCTAATACAGGAGAAATGTGATCTCTTTTGTTAGTTCTTGTCAGAACACGTGCTGCAGCATTCTGGATCAGCTGGAGGGTCTTGAGGGACTTATTTGAGCAGCCTGATAGTAAAGAATTACAGTAGTCCAGCCGGGAAGTTACGAATGCATGGACTAGTTTTTCAGCATCGTTTTGAGACAGGATGTTCCTGATTTTGGCAATGTTACGAAGATGGAAAAAGGCTGTTCTTGAGGTTTGTTTTAAGTGGGCGTTAAAGGATAGATCCTGGTCAAAAATGACTCCTAGATTTCTGACAGTAGTGCTGGAGGCCAGGGCAATACCATCTAGGGTAGCTATATATTTAGATAATGAAGTTCGGTGGTGCTTGGGTCCCAGCACAATAACTTCCGTTTTGTTTGAGTTCAACATCAGAAAATTGTGGGTCATCCAGGATTTTATATCTTTAATGCACGCTTGAAGTTTAGCTAACTGACCGCTTTCGTCTGGCTTGATTGACAGATATAATTGGGTGTCGTCTGCGTAACAGTGAAAGTTAATTGAGTGTTTCCTAATAATATTGCCTAGAGGAAGCATATATAAAGAGAATAGAATTGGTCCAAGCACTGAGCCTTGAGGAACGCCATGGCTAACTTTAGCGTATTTGGATGGTTTATCGTTAATATTAACAAATTGGGATCGCTCAGAAAAATAGGACTTAAACCAGCTTAGTGCGATTCCTTTAATGCCAACTAAATGTTCCAGTCTCTGTAAGAGGATGGTATGGTCAATAGTGTCGAATGCAGCACTAAGATCTAATAAGACAAGTACGGAGACAAGTCCTTTGTCAGCAGCAGTTAGAAGGTCGTTAGTGATTTTCACCAGTGCCGTCTCTGTGCTATGATGCATTCTAAATCCTGACTGAAAGTCTTCAAATAGACTATTTCTATGCAGAAAGTCACACAATTGATTAGCGACTACCTTCTCAAGGATTTTGGAGAGAAACGGGAGGTTAGATATAGGTCTATAGTTGGCTAAGACCTCAGGGTCGAGGGTGGGTTTTTTCAGAATAGGTTTTATCACAGCTACTTTAAAAGACTGCGGTACGTGACCCGTTAATAAGGACATATTGATCGTATCTAGTAATGTGGTATTGACCACGGGTAGTGCTTCTTTAAGTAGCTTCGTTGGAATGGGGTCTAAGAGACAGGTAGTTGGCTTAGCTGAAGAGACCCTTAACATTAATTGTTGGAGGTCTAAAGGATAAAAGCCGTCTAAATAAGTATCAGGTCTTATCGTTCTCTCTAGCCCTCCTGCACCCAATGGTGAGTCGTTGGAAGCTGTGGGCAGAAGGTGATGAATTTTTTCTCTAATTGTTATAATTTTATCATTAAAAAAGGTCATGAAGTCATCACTGCTCAGAGCTATAGGAATAGATGGCTCAACAGAGCTATGACTCTTTGTCAGCCTGGCTACAGTGCTGAAGAGAAACCTTGGATTGTTCTTATTTTCTTCTATTAGTGTTGAGTAGTAGTCTGATCTGGCATTTCTGAGGGCCCTCCTATAATTTTTTAGACTATCTTGCCAATCCACACGAGATTCTTCCAGTTTGGTGGAACGCCATTTACTTTCAAGTTTTCGTGAGATTTGTTTTAATTTGCGAGTTTGGGAGTTATACCAAGGTGCTAGTTTCCTTTCCTTCATCATCTTCTTTTTGAGAGGAGCAACAGAGTCTAAAGTAGTCCGTAGGCAGGCCGTAGCAGCGTCTACAAAGTTATCAAGTTGGGAGGGACTAGAGTTAACATAACAGTCCTCTGTTATATTAAGGCATGACATTGAGTTAAGTGCTGTTGGAATAGCTTCCTTAAATTTAGCTATAGCACTGTCAGATAAGCATCTAGTGTAGAAACTTTATTTAATTTCGTATAGTCTGGTAGTAGGAATTCGAAAGTTATTAAAAAATGGTCTGATAATAAAGGATTCTGCGGAAATACTATTAAATCGTCAATTTTGATGCCATATTCTAGCACAAGGTCGAGGGTGTGGTTAAAACAGTGCGTGGCCTTATGCACCCTCTGACTGAAACCAATAGAATCTAGCAGTGAATTGAAAGCAGTACTAAGGCTATTGCTCTCAATGTCCACATGGATATTAAAATCACCTACAATAAGTACTTTGTCTGATTGAAGGACTACGCATGATAAAAACTCTGAGAATTCAGATAAAAACTCAGAATATGGACCTGGTGCTCGGTAAACAACAACGAATATAATTGGCTGTACTGTTTTCCATGTTGGGTGTTGAAGATTAAGAACAAGGCTTTCAAACGAATTATAATTTAGTTTAGGTTTAGGATTAATTAACAGGCTCGAGTCAAATATGGTTGCAACTCCCCCTCCTCGGCCTGAGCCTCGTGGAATTTGGGTATTATTATGACTGGGAGGAGTGGCTTCGTTTAAACTAACATATTCGTCATGGCCCAGCCAGGTTTCGGTGAGGCAGAATAAATCAATGTGGTTATCTGATATCAATTCGTTTACCAATAATGCTTTCGATGACAGAGATCTAATATTTAATAGTCCACATTTGATTTTCCTATTCTGTTCTATCGTTGCAGTGGTTGTTTTAATTCCAATTAGGTTGTTTAGTATAGCACCTCTTTTGTTAGCGTTTGGTTTAAACGGTCTCAGTCGGGGGACAGACACGGTGGTTATGGGATTATGAATGGGTGATTGCTCTGAAGGGAGCACAGAGGGGCGTGTAGCGCTGTATCTCTGATTATTGACTTTGGGAGAGTGTGTCTGGTCAGTGTGCTTGTGGGAGTGTTTACGGGATGTAAACAGTCAATCAGAGGTCTGGGTATGCAGGGCGTGGTGCAAATTTCCACGTAGCATCTGGCTTCCGCGTGTATTGGGATGAATCCCATCCCTGCTGAACAGGGAGCCACGTTCCCAAAACAGATTGAAGTTGTCAATAAAACCTATCCTGTGAATACTGCATGTGAGCTGGAGCCAGGTGTTAAGGGAGAGTAGTCTACTAAAGAGGCATGATCCGCGACCTAGAGATGGAAGTGGGCCCGAAATAAAAACCGACTTCCCAGTGCTTTTTAAAGCCTCAATGAGAGTGGTAAAGTCTCGCCTTGTGCGCTCACACTCCTGAATCCGAGTGGACATGTCGTTATGTCCACAATGGACCACGATGCGTTTGATAGAGGTCGGAAATGAGGGTATCAGGTCCATAACTTTAGCCAGGATGTCTGCAACTTTGGCTCCGGGAAAACAGTGTGTGACAGCATTATGAAACCGTAGGTCTCTAGTGATGGAGTCCCCAATAATTACTGTGGTTAGGGGGAAGAGCGGACGAGGAGTGGGGGGGGTGTGGATAGCCGGTGACGGGAGCAAAACAGTCAGTGTCGGTTTCAGATGGGCAGGGAAAAGAAGAGGAAGAATGCTTACCGTTCGGTTGTGGAGATTGTTTTTGAGGAACGTTGTCATTTGGCCGATCCAGGCAGTGTAGGCCACCGGACCGTCTGACTACCGCATCCCTCAGAAGCTTTCGCCGCGCGGTAGCAATCGTCTTCCGTGACGACGGCTGGTCAGTCTGCTTTGAAGCGGGGCGAGCCCGGTGAGCCGCACTGGCCACCACCGGCTCCGACTCCGACAAAGCATTGAAGCGGTTGGAGAGGCTGAGGGCAGGAGGCGATGGAGCCCTACCCGAGGCTCTCTTTCGGCCGCAAACCACCTCAGTCCAGGGTGGCTTGATAACCGGTGTCGAGCAGGGCGATGGGCGTGGGCAGGCAACTGGGTCCCATGGCGCGGTATCCTGGAAGGCCGCCGAGAGAGATGAGATCCGGAGCGACTGATTATGAGCCACGTCCAAGCAGGCGGTTAACAAAGCATCTTTGGTTTTTAAGTCCTCGGAAAGCCGACGAACATCTTCCCTGAGGTCAGCAATTTCTTTGTTTGTATTATTGAACAACGAGGAAATCCTGAGGGGGAGTGGGGACTCGCCAGGTGTAGAGGTTGCCATGAGGCTAGCGTTAGTTTAGCCGGTAGGCCTAGTCTTGATAAATTAGCGTGAGGCTAATACTTACTTACACGTAACAATGTATCTTTGGTTTTAAAAACACTATATTAGTATAATAAAAACTAGGCGATAGAGCCGACTGTTAGGTAGGAGGTTGAAGGCAGCTGCCGGCTGCCTCGTCCCCGCCGACTGCCTAACCCTAACATAATCTTAAAAATATTGCCAGTGTTATTTGTGGTTTATGTAGTTTTTGAAGTTAATGCCCATTTCAACGTGAAATAAAGGTCTTTCTAAAGCTACATTTGTTGTTTTTCTGAAGCAACTATAGGAACATACACAATATTGTAGTCATACAAGAAGACATTGGTAATTTGATAGAATTTGTAATTGATTAAAAGTGTCTATTTTGGCTTTAATCAACATAAATGATTTCTTAAATGTTACCATACTTGAATGTTGACAAAGAAGGATCAGGAAAATGTAGTTTGTGCTTTTCTTGTGTGTCTTTATGTACTTGTCAATTGTAATCACCATGAAAACACTTCACCAAAGTCCTTTTAGATTAATTTATAGGCATATACTCAATTTTGACATACATAGTCAAGTGTTTAGTAGTGTACTGTGTAAGGTTATTGCAAATTCATTATAACAAAAGTATTATCACAAATCATTGGTTGATTGTGGTAGATGAGAGGCAGCTGGAACCCAGACTCCCACACTCTGGACTCCACTCCTGCAATAAGAGACAGACAGAGAGAGGGAGGGAGGAGAGACAGACAGACAGAGAGAGGGAGGGAGGAGAGACAGAGAAGCTACCTAGGAGCAGCAGGCCTAACAGTAACACAAGAGGACACATCTATTACAGGACTCACATTTTGAACCTCTAAATACCAATGACTGCTAAAATGCTAAAAGTTGGTCTGTCCTTTCAGCAGAAGAAGCTGAACCGAAAATGATTTTCTGGCATCGTTATAATCAGAACACATTTGAGAACTTTGGATGTGGTCAATGCAATCTGTTTTCCACAACAAGATGAATGGCACCAAATACGCTGCTCTATACACCAGGTCTTCTCTCTGGCTCTGGTCATTCAGTTTTCAGTGTGGACACCTTTGTAAAAGACAAACATGTAGTTAAGGCATGGTAGATCACAATGAATTATATTACTATATGAGCTTGTACATGAAGGCATGCTTCAGTTGAGGACATGCAGTATTAAGTAAACATACTCCTACATGTCAAATTTATCTTTGACAATGTGTATTGTACGCAACACTTTTTTAGTGATATGTACATTTTAGTAATAAACAGAATTTGTAAATATAGATTGTAACATGTATGTGACTCATCTTAAAACAGACTATGTGCTGACAGAAGGTCTTCAAATAGATTAGCAGACACAACTACAGTAAGTGGAAGAAAGACCTCAGTGTAACAGCATCAGCAACAGTGGTTAATAACTCCTGCAGCATGCTTGTTAGGTACATTAACAGTCTGAAATAATGTATTTAGAATTTTGAGAAAAGAATATTGAACCTGGTGCTTTATACAATACATTTGGCTGCAGAACTGAAGATTTTTGAAGATAGAACACTTATGTAACTTTACAATAATATATATATTTTTTCATGTGCGACATTTTATTGCAAAAACGGATATTCTGGCCTACTGCCCCGTCCGTCGACGCGCTCCAGCGCGGCTTTGTCCGAGGTGAGGGTGACGGTGATGCTGTGTGGGTGTCTGTGCCTGTCCTTCGGGCGCCTCCGGGTAACGTTGCCCAACTCTCGGGCGGGGTACATATATTTCAGTATATTCAAGTAAAAGCATCTCCGCTTGTCCCGTGCGAATGCCCCACACAAAACTCAGATGTGAGGGGGTACTTTATAAATCACACGCGGTCCCAAAATTATTCTAATCCCGTGCGAATAGGGTTTATATGAATTTGCACTATAACGTTAGCTATATCAGGCTTTGACTTTAAGCTAACATTACCATTATATGCGCATCGATTAGCAATAACATCACATATGGTTAAAAACAGATTACCGGCGAGACCGTTGTGCATACCTACTGTATACGACTGTAACGTTAAATATATTAATTTTAATCCGTTTATACGGTCTGGTCTGCATAACGTTATTAGTTAGCCCGCTAGCTTGGTTAGCAAGGTGCAATCTAGCTAGCTAACTGATATTCATTGGGATGCTAACGTTGGCTAACGAAAAACGGTATTAAAACAAAATGTAACGTTACTTACCGGAAAAACTGAACTGCCGACTCCTTTGAGTGTCTTGTCGTACAACCGAACGTTGAACAAGACATTATTAGGCGACCAACTGTCACAGTCACGAAGACGAAAGCTGGTCAACCCCCAAAGTGAAGTTTACGTGCCATGGATAAGCTTTGCTAAACCTCTGTCATGATTGACAGGCCGCGAACTGTCAATCACATCATAGCCACGCCCTAAAACATCCCCGCTTTATCGCCGATTTTAAAATCAACGAGACCATAATTCAAAAAATGAACATCATTCTGTGTTGCAGAAGACTTAAAACTAGCGATTGAGAATATAAACTCTTAATTGAAATGTTTACTGAGGTAATAAATCAAGTGAGAAGTGGGTCATTTCGCCATAGACTTCTATAGAAACGGACCTCCTTTTTGCAACCGCACGTTTCGCCCCCTGCTGGAATTCAGATAGAATGCAGGTTTAAGGCACTTCCGCATTTGCCGCATTTTGCTGAACCGGATGCGCTGTCCACTAATATATACAGTCTATGCTCACAACGCGTACCTCCTATGGCGCCATTTTGATGCTAACAAGCCATCACCTCCCGTTAGCATTCCATTGAATGCCATTCATTTTGGCGTCACTTTGACAGCAAATAACTTTACATCTGAAGCGTTTAAAGACTCTATTTGTCCATTGTTTATTTCTAAAGAAACACGACAATGTATAAAAGGCTCCATTACCTTGTACCTCACGTTATGGCTCCGTAGCAGACGTTTTTGTAAAAATAGGCTAACGATTGTGTCATAACCACGGGACTTTCTGTCTCACAGTAGAGGAATTACCGTATAGTACAGGAGAAGCTTGCAGGCAGTTTGGACTTACATTAGCTGTTTAAGTTTAATTACTAATGTTAACTAGAATTTTAGTTAGCAATAATTAGCCTGTGTCCATGTTATCTCCTTACGTATACCTACGCTCTCCGTCTCTGCAAGACTGGGAATGATTGAGATTTCTCTTGGCACAGCTACCAGAAGACTTCCAACTTTCAGACAGGTTGCTCACGGCACATTTACGTCTGCGCAGTATCGCTCAGCCATCACCGGAAATCATGATGGAAATCATCCTTCACTGGTCTCCGTCCAGAGCAAGGGGGTAAGCTTTGCTTCAGAGCTCGAACCTCCAATGGCGCCATTTTGATGCTACAAAGCGATCACCCGACGTTAGCATCCCATTGACTGCCATTCATTTTGACGTCACTTTGACAGCGAATAACTTTACATCTGAAGCGTTTAAAGACTCTATTTGTCCATCGTTTATTTCTAAAGAAACACGACAATGTATAAAAGGCTCCATTACCTTGTATCTCATGTTATGGCTCCGTAGCAGACGTTTTTGTAAAAATAGGCTAACGATTGTGTCATAACCACGCAACTTACTGTCGCATAGTAGAGGAATTACCGTATAGTACAGGAGAAGCTCGCAGGCAGTTTCGACTTACATTAGCTGTTTAAGTTTAATTACTAATGTTAACTAGCATTTTAGTTGTCCATGTTATCTCCTTACATATACCTACGCTCTCCTTCTCTGTAAGATTCGGAATGATTGAGATTTCTCTTGGCACAGCTACCAGAAGACTTCCAACTTTCAGACAGGTTGCTCACGTCATATTTACGTCGTCTCTCTCAGTTGGAGGCTGCGCAGTAACGCTCAGCGGTCACCGGAAAAGTGCTTCTAACGGCCTTCACTGGTCTCCGTCCAGAGCAACGGGATCTGTTGGTCCAGTTTATATACAGTCTATGGTTACCTCCAACCCCCGTTTGAGTCGCTGGATCCACCCCCCCTCTGCGCTCCGGGACCTCCCACTTTACAAATTAAGCACTGTAAAGACCAAAGCAGGTAGCTAAAATCACACACATAAGAAACATACACACACACACACACTCCACACGGCTTATAGGCACAAATAAACAGCTCATACGCACAAATAAACAGAGGTGTATAAAGTACTAGAGACCCATACTTGAGTAAAAGTACAAGTGCTCTATCAAAAAAGTGACTTGAGTAGAAGTTGAAGTGATCTTTAAGCACCCCACTTAAGTGGAAGTACTAAAGTATTCAGCATTTTTTGTACTTAAGTATTGCAAGTAGATAATTTTAATATTTACTACTCAAGTACTAAAAGTAAAAGTACAGTAACTAACGTAGCTGTAACTACACACACTGTAACCTCCAGTCTCCGTAGCGTGAGGAATTCGCAACAGTAACGAGTAACGAAGTAACAATTATTAGTATTAAACTCATCGAAAATATGTACTCAAGTAAAAGTGGAAGTAGGAGAAAAAAATAATACTCCAGTAGAGTACAGATACAGCTTTTTAGTACTTAAGTACAGTAGTGAAGTAGTTCTACTTCGTTACTAAGCTCTGCAAATAAACCGAGATCAGCCACATCAGGAGGATTCAAACGCTAGCGGCCAATATATATAATATACAATAATACAAGTGTGTGTTTCGTGCTTTCACTAAACGTAACGTTAGCAAAATGCAGCTAACTTTGGACAGCGTAATAGTGTACCTGCTTGGCACATCGGACAGCACTGCCCATCTCTTGTTGCATATTCTTTTGGAAGACAGCCCAGTCCTGGTGTCATAAAGGCGGCGACATACCCTATTACATAAAGAAAAGGTTTTAGTAGCCTGCACTAGGCTAGGCTAACGTCAGCTAAAGCCAGCAACGTAACAAGGCTTCCGGCTACAGTTAGATACTTACCCAAGACCACCACTGTCGAATGCATTAAAACGCAGGCTATCATATAGTTTTATTAAATATAATACTGTATACTTTTTAGAATATTGTAAACAAGTAAATTAACTCAACAGCAGTAGGAATTCCCCTCACAAACGATATGGGTGTGTCACGTGATTTTTTCTTCTTTATTTAAAAGGGACAACGCACATTAATCAACATGAGTACAGAGCAGACTGTTTATATTATATACAGTCTATAGTACAGAGTCCAACATGTAAACACACAGAGACACTACTTCAGCGATAAAGACAAAAACACATTATTCTGGATTATGGCAGCATATTTGATTAGTCAATAACCAATGTTTTATGGATTTGGAGGATTTGATAGATGTGATGTTCCTTAGTTCTGTGGGTATGGCGTCCCATGTATGGGCTGCTCGAAAGGAAAAAGCTGACTGTCCAAAACTACTTTTTCTACATGCTCAACTTGTAAGGAATGCCATTTCACTCAATATGCATACGAAATATATCCTGAAATAAATAAATCAGGCAATAAATATATAAATACATGTAAATATAAATATATAAATGAGTCAATATAGTTCAATAAATAAATATTTTTTACTTATTTTATTTCAGGGGACTTTTATTTTAAAGGTCTAAATGTATTTATTTCAGGGGACTTCCATTTCATAAGTCCACATTTGTTTATCTCTATTTATTTCCACTTCTACAGTCAAATGAAAGGGTGTGGCTATCTCACAGACTCAGACTAAAAGCAATAGCTAGTAGCCTGGGATCGCCAGCATATCACTATCTGCCAGAGGAAATAAAAAACATGAGTTTGGCAGATTTGTCTGGTTTCCAGGCTAACTAGAACTAGATAGTGCAGTCTCACCGCTGAGACTGCTTTGCAAGGAGCGGGTCACCACTCAGGCCAGCTCTGCAGTCGGACCAGACCCAGCGCAGAACCCCAGCGCCAGGGCCGGGTCGCAACAGGCTGGTAATACCCCAATACAGCAATTATGAGATAATCAATATATTACTAGACAATCCTATAATGATTACTATGATGATGATGATGATGAAAAGATTAAGTGAAGGTTTTCTCTCTTCATTCACTGCAAGTCCAAACTGCTAAAAAATTCTGCAGCACACGTTTTTCAGTCTGTAAATTAAAATTACACGCTGCTGGGACATCTGTTATTTTCCTCAAACTGCTGTCCGCCATCCCGTCGAAAATAAATAATAAATAACTTATGTTCAAGTTTCACGCCAGTGAATCAAATCTCGTATCACACGAAGGACAATAGGACTATATATATACATATATATATATATGTATATATATACACACTACCGGTCAAAAGTTTGGGGTCACTTAGAAATTTCCCTTTAGCAATTATGTAAACACATGTAATCTGAAAACTGCTGCCCTGATTAAAAAAAACAATGCAACTGATCTCAGCTGGTATTCTGTCTGTAATGGAGTGGAATGGAAATTTCTAAGTGACCCCAAACTTTTGACCGGTAGTGTAAAATATTGATATCATACGGTAATATATTTGTTGCCCTTCGTGCGATACGAGATTCGATTCACTGGCGTGAAACTTGAACATAAGTTAACGAGCCGAAGAGGAAGAGGTTTTCCTTTTCTCTAGTGTATATATATTAAATCACTTGATACTTTATCCCTCTATTTTTCAATTAACATGGATTTTCATCGCCTCATTTTTTATTTTTGTTCCTTCCACCCCGAGTCCACACTCCACATCAGTGGGGGGCGATAATGCACCGAAAGTTGTTTGCCAAGAACTAACCACAAAAGAAGAAAAACAGCGACTTGTAATGGCGGGTGCTTTGAAACAACAACAACTTGTGCGACATGTTTATGCTGCGTTGCAGGTAAAAGAAGTTGAAGTAACAGGGACACATTTGAGTTAAAGCATAGCGCGTGCTTTCCGGATGTTTGGTTAATGTTGTTTATTATCAAAAAGGGACATTTGTGCTCCTCTTATTTTTGGGCTGCTAACTTAGCCATAACGTTAGATGTTGTTAGCTAGCACTTCATACGATACGTTCCTGCGGGATTCGTTCACAAAGCATAGCTACATCACAACGGTAATTTAAACCCGTTACCCAGCAACGGGTTATATATCCGAAGATGACTGCATTACAACCAAACATTTTCATTTTGAGGACGTGATGGTGAACAGACCTGCGTATATTAGAAGTCTGTTGAGCATGGGTCCGAAACATTCACCTTCAACGCGTACGGACCTCAGACATTATCTCACTTAACCCTTTAAACAGGAATACTGTTTCTAGAAAGTTAACTTCATGTTACATGTCTTTCTCCGACAAACACAAGTTGCGGCTCTTCATATCGCTTCATTATGCAGGTTACGCCTTCTTATATAGCTACTGTCTATGGGTTACACATACACAGCGTGATGATATCACATCTGAACGTGGCATTAAGTCTAATACATTGGGTAACAATAAATGCGAATTTTGTAAAATTGAAAAAGAAACTATAATACATTTATTCTGGGAGTGTCGGTATTCTGTGGAGTTCTGGAAGAAAATTGAAAACTATTTCAATATTCAAAAGAATCACGTAATTAAATTGGAAGCAAAATATGTTATTCTTAATTATGATAAAAAACAAAACGATATATAGGATTGTCAACCTATTAATTCTACAAGGGAAATTTCATATCCATAAAGCGACATTTTCAAAATCTTGGCCAGCTTTTACGCACTTCAGAATTGAATTTCGGAATTTCTTTTGAGTCTATCCAAATTATTAATAATAAGTAAAGTATTTATATAGCTGATGTACTGCAAGATTTTTTCAAGGAAATGTGATTATATAGCCTACATACCATTTCACCTTTTCGTTGTATTGTATTTTCTGTATTTTGTATTGTTTTCTTTTTTTACCTTCTTTTTTTTTTCTTTATTTCTTCTTGAGTTTGATTTATTTTTTTATCATTAAGTAAGGTTGTAAAGTTCTTTGGATGGGAATGAATATATTTTTGTTATGTTTTGTAAGTATGATGCAGAATTGTTCAAACACTGTATAACATATTTGTAAAGTGTGCGATAATAAATAAATAATACATTGGGTAATAATACTGAACAATATTTAACAAAGACAATACTAGAGATACAGAGGTACTAGAGGTTTTATTATTTCTGCAATTCAAAACAAATATTGTATGAATATGTTATCATTTTGGTAAATATTTAACTTTAAGAACAAAAATTGTTTACATTTGTCAAAAATGGTACAATACATCCAAAATATTCAGCACTCTACCTGAACTAAAACCTTGATGACTATTCATATATACATGGCATAAGGAAAGGTTTTTCACATGAACCCCTGTCATTGTTATTCTCACTGTCCCTTGCCATGTATTTCTGCAATAAAAGAGTAATGGACTACATCAAATCGTCTTAAAATTGAATGTCCTGTCTGTGTTGTCTTTGCCGAGGCTGCGTCCTGTCCCTTGGTGGAAGGTCTGTACCTACAGGAAGCAGACAGCATGCTGCAGCTGCTGTGTACTCCCTCTCAGCACCGCACCGACATACTGGCGTGGATCTGCAGCAGGTAGAAGAAGCGACGTAGAACCCTGTTCTCATCCATCAAACATAATTCGTATACATATAAAGTGAATCCCTCTGCCCTGTCTTGTCCTGTCACTTTTACAGTATCAACCCAAACTTTGCCAATTCCAAGACGATAGCAATGGGATTCAAAGGCCCAGATGTTTTAACCAAAGGTAACATTGTTGTCCGTCGAAGGCTAACTTTCCTACACAGCACACGCTTCACAGTCTTGCATGTCTTTTGATAGACACCTTATGGAAGAGAATGTAATAACCTCATTGTGTGCACATGCACTAGTTCTGTGTTTGTTCTCCTTTAGTCTAAAACAACCCCTCATACTGCTCTGGTCTGTTTTTGTACAAATAGAAATGGCTGTCCTTGGGCAGGAGCTGATGCTGTGCAAAGCAGATGACCTGGACCTGATCAAGGTGAGAGGTTGCATTTAATTAGTGTAGATGTAATCTATTTATATATAAAGATGTGCATTGTCACAATAAAATGACAGAAAATGTCCTGTTTTGTCTGTCAAAACTATTTATCCAGGGTGATGCGAGTCCTTACTCACAGCTTCAGTTCCTCGAGCAGCTTTTAACTTTAATACCTGGCTGCAAGGAGTCTGCTGTGCACAGGGCGGATCAAGAGATGCTACTGAACGAGCTCTTCGCCGCGGAGAATCTGCCTCACTTCACACAAATGCTCAAACCCACACTCGACCCCTGGCCTGCACACATCAAGTATGTATGCTGAATTATTAGGATAGGATAATTAATGCTCTTTAATTATCCTGTTGCACACATATCATGGGCTCTGTCTTGCACCCGGCACAGCGCAAAGCCCGACGCAAGTGTCTTTGCTAGTTTAAGACCGACGCAGTTGTCAATTCCCATGTCGTTTAAATAGCAAATGCACCTGGGCGTGCTGGTCTTACAGGGAGGTGTGTTCAGGTGCATTCTTGGCGTATTGTTATCTTGAGGCAGTGGGAAGTGATCACTCCATTGACCATCAAAAACCTGGTCTAAAGTCCATAACGCAGCATTTCATTGTTATTTTAACAGAGCATTAGTAAAATGCGCCTAGCACACACACTATGCTTGTTACACACACACACAGGGAAGCGCAGCAGCACACAAACATGCAAAAGATTAAAAATAAATATAATAAAATGTGAAATAGTATTATGATATGATCTGCTTACGCGCTTTGACTTCACGCATGAGCAGATCAGTTTCTTCTCCTGAAAATCTCTCCTTCCTGCTCAGCAAATCCGCCATCATGATAGCAATGCTCCAAGGTCCAAACGCGCCTGGCTTTTAAAGGGAATGGGAGATGACACTCTGATTGGTTTATTGCATGTTACGCCCAAAACACACCTATGAATTAATGTTGTAAGTGTATAATATCTTGAGGCAGCGGAAAGTGATCGTGCCATTGACCAACAAAAAACAGCATTTCATTGTTATTTTAACAGCACATTAGTAAAATGCTCCTAGGCTCGTGCACAGCGCGCACACTATGCTTGTTACACACAAGGGAAGCGCAGCAGCACACAAACATGCAAAAGATTAGACATAAAATATTACAATGTCAAATAGTATTATGATATGATCTGCTCACTCGCTTTCACTTCACGCACGAGCAGATCAGTTTCTTCTCCTGAATATCTCTCCTTCCTGCTCAGCAAATCCTCCATCATAACCCAATGCTCCAAGCTCCAAACGCGCCTGGCTTTTAAAGGGAATGGGAGCTGACACTCTGATTGGTTTATTGCATGTTACGCCCAAAACACACCTATGAATTAATGAAGACACTAAGTACAACCCTTTTGAACCATGCGCCCGGCGCACAGACCCTTTTTTCTGCCATTAAACTAGCAAAAGTGGCTTCGTACACACCCTAAACGCACCTGCGCCAGATTGTTAAAATAGGGCCCTATATCCCTTACTCTGTTTAATCTGCTGCATGTTGTCTCTCTTTTGAAATGTACTTCCAATAAGAGACTGGATGTGTTTGGTTCCCTGTTGTTGCCTTCTCCAACCCCTCTTACTGCTTTTCCTTACTTCACAGGGCTTTACACATGGCCAACAAGTCATCCTATAAGCCAAGTAGAGAAGGGGCTGCTGATGTTGCCTCCCTTCTACAGCTGACTCAGTCAACACTGGAGCAGCTACAGTCAGAGGTATGGTGTTCATGTGGCCGTCGGTGATGCCTGCAGCATTATAGAGCCTTTAATTGAAACAAGGTGTCTATGCTTAATTACTACATTGTGAATTAAAAACATCTGTCACACACTCAAAGGTATTTTTCTAATGTTCTTCAGATCAGTAATGATTCTTTAAATAGCCAGACTGATTGCAAGAAGTGGCGTATGTATGACACGCTAATTCGTATGCCATTATTGGCGTGTTATCAAGACGCATAATCGCTTAGTAGCGTGTTTATCAACGCTGTTTGGCCTCCATTGACTTACATTACCTTGCGATTGAGTGTCAGTTTACGCCGTAGTGAGTAGTATGAAAGGCCGAAAATCCGCGTAGGGAGGTTGGTCGGGGTGGTGGATGGGTCAAACACAGGACTTTCACCCAGGAGACCGGGGATTGTGTCCTGCGTGTCACGTTTCTTAAACCCATCCGTCCCATTCTTCTTTTCCTAAACCCAACCTGTTCGCTGTGATGCTAATTCCTCGAGCCGTCTTTCCTTCTCCGTCTCTGTGTCGCTCTTACACTGTTGCCCCTGGCAACCGACAGCGTAGGATCCCAAAATGGTGGTTGGGCTCAGACAGCTCCCAAATCGTCACGTGACAGCAAGCTACTATGACGTATGTCCTCATTCTCAATACGGCGTAGACATACACGCGGATAGCTCAAAATGCGTACAGATAACACGCCACTTGGCTTTAGAAAGTGGCGTGTATGTTGACGCAAAGTCATGATGTCACACTGAAATAGCGGTATTATGATGCACAAGTACCAAGCCCATAGATTTGGCTGGATGTGGCTGAATGGCACTGTAGTAATGATCACTCTCTGTTTTCTGTGTTCTTCTCTTCCTACACTCTTGTTCTCCTCAGTGTGAATTCCTGAGCAGTGAGGCTCAGAGTCCCGGCGTCCTCTCTCCGAGCTCGTTGCGTGTGGCGGCGTGCGACCTCCAGGTGTTGATGGCTACTTTCAGCCATGTTTTTGAAACGGACTTGAGATCTTACTGCAGCAGAGATCCCCCCAGCTTCAGCACAGAGACCGACGTCTTCCAGAGAATACACCAACTACTGCTGGCCTTCATCACGGTACTCCCACATGTCGTAAACGGGTGCAAGAATCAGTCTCAACACAAGCCCGACCTGTAGAAAAAAAAAAAGTCACACTCACCCTTTTTCTCTTGCATGTGTCTTGTTTCTCAGGAGCTGGAAATGCTTAAGGAAGTATCAGAAGCTTCAGTATCCATGAATGAGGACGTAAACCAGCTACAAACACAGCCTTGCTACTGGAGCCGAGGAGATAAGCGTAACTTGCGTAAGTGCAACATGACAACGTGACATCATGACTTCACATAAACATACACGCCACTTTCGTGTTATCTGTACGTATTTTGAGCTATCCGCGTGTATGTTTACGCTGAAGCACGGGACGTTGCATTTGGAGCTATCCGCGTGTACAGCAGACGGGTTAGGTTTAGGAAAAGAGTACGGGACGGTTGGATTTAGGAAAACAACGGGCCGCGGGACAACAACGGCACGGTTGGGATTAGGAGAACAAGAAAGTGACGGGTGGGTTTAGGATCCCCGGTCTCCTGGGTGAAAGTCCTGTGTTTGACCCATCCTCCACCCCGACCAACCTCCCTACGCGGATTTTCGGCCTTCCGTACTACTCACTACGGCGTAAATTGACACGCAATTGCAAGGTAATGTAAGTCAATGGAAGCCAAACTGTTGATAAACACGCTAAAAAGCGATTATGCGTCTTGATAACACGCCAAAATGGCATACGAATTAGCGTGTCATACATACACCACTTAATGAGATCAGTCTGGTAAGTGAATATTCTCTTTCACATGCACACTCACACTGGTTTCTTGCACATTGGTAAATCTTTGTTTCCTGCTTTTTTTTCCCCCCAGCCGACCAATTGGAGGAACTTACGAGGCGAATTAGAGACTTTTCCTCCCTGCTTCATTCCTGATGGCATCCTTAACACCATGCAGTGCACACACACACACACACACTCTGTCCAAAAACATCAAACCATCAGGGTGAATGTTGATTGACTGCTGGAGTGAGCAAAGCACTTAACAGAGTGTAGTAATAATGGGAGAGTCTGATCTATTGTTGTTAAAATTTTAAATGTCAACCAGAATTGTGACCAACAATGAGAATGTTGTTTGATTTTTACAAAGGTTAAACAGTAAACGGCATCAGTTGTTCTGAAACATTTTAGCAGAACTCATCTTTGTGTATCTGTCATAGAACTAAAACTGTTTATCACTCTTAGCTT
Source organism: Sander lucioperca (assembly GCF_008315115.2). Lineage (NCBI taxonomy): Eukaryota > Metazoa > Chordata > Actinopteri > Perciformes > Percidae > Sander > Sander lucioperca. The sequence goes on along the minus strand of NC_050184.1, from coordinate 19,966,293 downwards.
CAGTGTAACTGAGGTGTTAGGCAGGTTTTTTGTAATAATTCACATCATAATACTAGCAACACTTTATTCCATGTAGTTAACATGAATTTCTTTTTTTTTTCTAAAGATTATTTTGGGCATTTCTGCTTTTAATGGATAGGAAAACTAGATATATAAGGCGAGAGAGAGGGGGGGGGAAGACATGCAGGAAATTGTCACAGGTCGGACTCCAACCCTGGACCTTCTGCGTTGAGGAATAAACCTCTATATATGTGCGCCTGCTCTACCAACTGAGCTAACCCGGCCACAGTTAACATGAATTTCTATACAGTAGTAGGCAGAAGGGTTTGTTTTGTTGATAAATGTAATTGTATAATCAGAATTCACCGTTCCTCCTTTTTGTTTTTTCACCCCAACTTGTATTGTCCTTTGCAGGACTCCAAATGTTCATATTGTATTGCTGAATAAATTGAAATGTTTTTAAACTTCAATGGTAACAGGTTTGATATTGTGAAGTTTTATGTATTGTGCTTTTTTGATTTATCATGTAGGGCTGCAGCAATTAGTTTTCATCGACAGAAAATGTTGATAGCGATCAATTGTTTCAGGTAGTTTCATTACGAACAAGCTAAACATTCACCGGTCCATGCTTCGCCCACGTGAGGATTCGCTGCTCCTCTGCTGTCTTGTATTAGAGCTGCAAAGATCTATCGATTAGTTGTCAACTATTCAATTAATTGCCAACTATTTTGATAATTGGTTTTAGTATTTCTTATGAAAAAAGGGTAAATTCTCTTTTTCCAGCTTGTTAAATGTGAATATTTTCTAGTGTATTCTCTCCTCTGTGACAGTAGACTGAATATCTTTGAGTTGTGAACAAAACAAGACATTTAAGGGCGTCGTCTTGGGCTTTGGGAAACACTGATCCACATTTTTTACCATTTTGCATTCTAATGACGGCAACTATTCAATGAATCAAGAAAATAAGAGGGCTAGCTCTGTTCTGGTCTGCCCTCTGGACACCATAGAGGAGGTGGGGTGAGAGGAGGATGTTAGCCAGGCTGGCATCAATCATGGGCAACACCTCTCACCCCCTACATGAGACTGAGTTCCCTGAGCAGCTCCTTCAGCAGCAGACTGCTGCACCCTCAGTGCAAGAAGGAGTGCTACCGCAGGTCCTTCATTCCAGCAGCAGTCAGACTCTTTAATACAACATCATAATGTAGCACTGCTAACTGTTTCTGCAATATGAGCCATCACTGGACAATATTCTGCACTATGCACATTTATCACTCTGCGTCACCTCCAACTGTGCAATATGTCATCTCTATTCATTCGCACCTTACTCTGTATATCTGTTTATATAAGGTTGTTTGTGTAAATAGTTGTTTTATTACTATTATAACTAATTCTATTCTATTTTTCCATTTCCTATACTTTATCTGTATTTTTTTCCTCCTATGTCTACTTAATGTGTATTTGTGTTATTCTTTTGAGCTGCTGTAGCACATGAATTTCCCCAGTGTGGGATTAATAAAGTATCTTATCTTAATTACATCACTCTGCAGAAAAGCCAAAACGTCTCAGATGGAGGCAAAAACTAAACTGCACACACTCTTAACGGCTTCTGACATTTAAGTGAAAAAGCTGGTGTCTTGCGTGTACCATGACATCTTTTCCTGCATCTCTCACTGGTTCAGCTGAGTAAAAATTCATAACAGGAAGTGGGCTATGCTTTTATATTTAATGTCCCATCATTACATTACATACACGTATGTACACTGGTTGATCCCATAACTTCAACATATCTGGTGTCTAAAGAAAGTTCAATAAACTGGCAGTAATCAAAGCTGTCCATCCGTGTGGATTGAAATAGGGTTTAAAGTACTGCAGGACAATGTTTCCAGGCGTTGAACTGCCAGCGGTGGTCCTCTCCATCTCCCCCTTCACACGGACAGCTCTGCCCCCTGAGCGTGACTGAGGATCCCCGCAGTCAGAAGCCTTTGCCGGCCAGCCATTCCTTCAGCTCCGTATCGAAGTGACCTTTGACTTTTAATGTCATGGTGACCTCATTGACCTGCGTGGGCAGCTCTTTCCCCGTCACCTCCTTCAGATATTGCTTCACGTCCTTCTCCAGAGCCCAGATGTCCCCCTCCACTTTCCGTACGAGCGTTGTCCTGCGGCTGCCGTGGGTCAGGTCGGAGTAAACCGGGATGTTGTGCATGCGGGAGCGGCGGATCATGTAGGGCAGAGGCGGCGGCGAGTCTGCCGGAGGGGTCCAGCCAGACGGGGTAGGACCGGCGTGTTTAGGCGGAGCGGGGACCCGTGACGGCGGGATGAGCCGCTCTACGAACTTGTATTCCTCCGTAGATTCTGATAGGCCTATGACCCTCTTGTTTTCTTCTGGAGCAGCGTTACAAACAAACCTAAGCCCGACAGCCGCGGCAGGACGTGCCGGTCTGAGAGCTCCTCGTAGCGCCCTGCCGAGCACGGTGGACCGAAGGGTAAAGCAGGCCGCCATCTTGTGTAGTATGTAAAGCAGTAGGACCGGAAATAGTGAAGAACTTCTTCTTTTGGCTTTCCGGCAGACTAGAGGCCTTGCGGTAAATTGCTGCCTCTCACAGGACAGTTTAAAGATTGTTTTTGGGGCATTTTTAGGCCTTTATGTGGCAGGACAGCTGAAGACATTAAAGGGGAGAGAGGGGGGAATGACAAGCAGCAAAGGGCCGCAGGTCGGAATCGAACCCGGGCCCGCTGCATCGAGGAGTAAACCTCTATATATGGGCACCCGCTCTACCAACTGAGCTGTCCGGGCACCCCGCAGGGCAGTTTAAGTAACATTCGAAAGTATTGTCAAATTCAGTAGAGTAGTCCTGTAGCAGAGATATAAAATCCACGACGGCTTCCACTATCTCAAATTGATATTCAGGTGGATTTAGTAAGGATCTCAATGTCATGTTCTGTATTCCCATGTGACATAGCGCAGTGAACAACTGTTCTCTTTCATTTTTGTATTGAAGACAGTCCAAAAGTAGGCTACATGTTGAACATTTTGTTTCTGTTTGCAGGTTCCACAAAGTCCATCCTCACGCTTGCCCATCTTTGCTAGATCCCATGCAAGTCCACAATGCCCGAGTCTCAGCCTTGCCAGTGTCTTCTTGTTTTGCCAAAATAGCACTGCTCTGCCTGTACCCTTAATTTGAAAAATAATGACGACCCCTCTTTTCCTTTTCCCACTTCCTTTGCCACACCGCTGTAACATTTTTCTTAATGACAGACCGGCATTCAGATATCCCAACACATAGCCTTAAATGAATGTCTCTATTCAGTGCCATTTTAGCTGCCTTATCTGCTATCTCATTCCCATTTACCCCAACATGGGCAGGCACCCAAAACAAAAACCCACCAATCCTCCAGCCTTCTCGATCTTATACAACAGAGCCATCACTTCCATAACAAGGTCTGGCCTGGCTCCCCAATTGCTTCCTATCAGAGTTTTTAAAACTGAGACCGAATCTGAACATATAACCGCTCTCCTTGGCAGCACTTCCTTCACCCACTGTAGTGCCCAAATTATAGCTATCAGCTCTGTTGTATAAACCGATACCCCCTCAGACAGTTGTTTGAGCTGTACAATTTCAAGTTGAGGAATATAAAAAGCAAAGCCCGACTTCCCAGTTTGTAATAGTGAAGAATTTCCTGTTCTGGCTCATTTTTGGTTCCAGAAGATTTATGTCATTTATTCTGGTCTTGTCATGTATGTATTAAGATAACTGGTATTATCCCCACTCCTGTATTTATTTATTTTTTGCAAATACATGTATTTCCCAATATATTAAAAATGTATTGTTTGGCATTTTTGTTCTTACTCTTCTACCAAAACATATGAATACTATATCATCAATTAGATATGACTTGCAAGATCAAATCTCATATTCATAAATCATTTCCTGTTAATGCAGCCTATGTTTTATATGTTTACCATGCTGTTTGTTAAAAATAAAAATGAAACTTCCTGTAGCTTCTTCTTCTTTTTCTGGATTCCCAGCAGACTGGATGCCTCACGGCACATTGCTGTCTCTTACATGTCAGGATTAAATTGGAGTTTAAAACTATTTTATTTCCGTGTGTAATGCTGATTCTCGGTGGGATTAAGCAGGCTCTTCGTTGTCACTGTCTTTCTGTCTTTCTGTCTTTGTTCCCAGGTGTGATAATGCAGCAGCCTCGCTCTTTCTTCCACATAACAGAACATGAGTAGATGTTTCACAGTTTGTTGTTTTCTGCAGGTTCCACACAGTCCAGTCTCATGTTTGCTCACAGTATTGTAGATGGAATTATGTCTAAAATAAGGCCATAAGGCCTGTCAAATCTGACTCCAATTTATTAATTTCTGCGCCTTCTTACATCGGACTTAAGTTTACCAGAACACAAGGATCAATCTGAGACGAAGAGTTCAGTTGAGCAAAGTTTACTGAGTCCAGCATAAAAGTTACAACACAATTGTGGGTTCACAAAACAGAGACTAAGTTTCCCTAGCGACAGACATCAAGTCAGAAGCTCGGTCCACCAAGTTGTCCTCTGAATGATGAGCTCCGATCTGTTCTCTCCCTCAAGCTTTTATCCTATCCTCTAGACAGAAACTATTATCTTTCACAAACACACACACCAAGGTCGGGGCCTCTGTGTAGTTCCTTCCTCTCCTAATCTCTTAACTTTAACTGTCTTTTACAGTTTTTCTCAGTCGCTTTGGTACATTTCTCAGATCAGAATTGAAATTCTCAAAACTACTTGTTCAATCTTCACATCATTGTGTCACTTGTGCACATCAAAAAAGCAATTTCTCATTTCTTTGAACAAGTTGCAAATGCTTTGGTACAGCCATGCAAATAATTATGTACAATTCTCTGCTGTTTCCTACATTATCAATTGCTTATGTCATGTTGATCAAAATGTATTATAATGGGTCTCTGTTGAATAGTATCACCCCCCACAACATTTAGGCATTAGTTCATAGCATAAGTCTTTACATGCAAAACGGTTGAACAAGTTGTCATAATATGTCAAGCATATTTCTATTTTCTTTTTTTTCTACTTTCCACGCTGCATCGCAAGAGAAGATATTCGTTGTGATGTGGATAAGAATTTGTGGCCCACAAGACAGGAACGTCAGGAGGTGTAGGAAGACTGCACTGTAATTCCTACAGCACTGCATGTACAGTTTTCCCTAAGGAGATGTCCTATGTTCACATTTCTCAAATTTTTTTGTTTTTTTTCTTTGTGCTATGCAGTGCTGTCTTTTCCTTTCTGTATCGCAATGACATGGTCTGTCAACAAATTACAGTACAAACAGTAAAAGCGTAAATGTGAATCTTGTCCAGTCTCTTGCAAACTCCCACATACATTAAGGTGTAACCTACAATTTACAATAATTGTCATCAAAACTTTAGCCATAGTTTTTATTTCAGAACATCTCTCCAGAGTACACTGTTATACTGACAACATCACTAACTACTGACTACTGTCTTATTCGTACACAGTGACACATGGACTTGTCATTCTGATGGCACTGACATGTTCATTGACACAATTTACTTTTGAGAGATGAACTAAGGATTTTGAGCAAGATACTGGTTTTTGCAGGTAATCCATGGTGTTTTGCTATTTGTACGAATTGTTTTGAGAAATGCACTTACTGTTTTGCAAATGTTGAGGATGATTCGAGAAATGTACCAAAGCGACTGAGAAAAACTGTAATTAATTATTATTATTATTAAATTGTCTTTTCCTGATCTACTGCTTATCTGTCTGGTACACAATGCATTCTTATGCCATAAAAGCCTAAACTATTTTTATGACTTAAGCTTAATTTTCTGTTTAACCACTTCCTCAAGGACTAACACAGCTCTTTTGCAACACAATGCAATTTTAACTGTCAGCAGCTTTCTTTCTACAGTAATTTTAGTCCCATGTTTTAGCCCACAGTGTAATTTTAGTCCCATGTTTTAGTCCCAGTCAAGTCATAGCAGCAGCATGCCTTTTCTCTCTCCCCGATTAAAAAAGTTAATTCTTTACACTATTTTGATGAGAGAACTAGTGATGTCTCTTTCACTTTCTTAGCCTTTCATGTAACTCTCAACCTTTTATATTCTGTTGCTTTGTTCTCTGTTGGCCACTTTCTCAGGGCTCTGTAGGCACGGTTCCTATCTCTTACTGCTTTAGCACATGCTTTATTCCAACACAGTTGCACTGTAATTAAAGCCCCTCTAAAAAGTTAAACTGAAGAAAATGACACATAGTGGGAGGGATCTTTCCAATGTCCCTGCACTGGAAGAGTTTCCTGACTTGTTGGGCCTGTCTACTTCCTCAACATTCTCTGGAGCTATACAACAGTGAGCTCTGAGACTATACATCTCAGCACATATTCACCCCATCAGCAGCAGACAGACAGTGTGGCGTTATCAAAGAGGGGAGAATGGAGCACAGACTGAATGGAGAGCACATACCTCTGGATAAACTGGGCGACATAGAGGTAAGCGACACAGACACCCAAACCCTCTCCCATTACCATTCTATTTTGTTCTGTTTCTGTTCTGCTCTATTTTGTTCTCTACAACAGTGGTGCCAACCAACCCAAACAAACTACCCTTCATTAAGTGCCAAATGGCAACATTTTTGCATTTGCCTATATTGTATTCAGATGCAAATTATATCCCAGATCCCTTCATTTCATCTTTAACTCTGTGAGGGCAAAAGACGCACCAACGCGTCCAAATGATGTTTGGCAAAACCCCTACTCTTAACTTAACACTTAAAACAAAACAGTGTCCACTGTTGAACCCCTATTAATAGTTGGCATGTTAACCAGTCATGACCAGTTAAACCAAAGAGTGATTTACTCCTTGTTTTGTAGAATAATTATAGAAGGCTCCAAACGCAAAGAATTATCCAGCATTTCAAAAAAGGGGAAAGATTAAATAAAAAAGTCTAAAAAAGAGGAACCACTGTTAAAATGTCCGTTGTAACAGAACCCCATGTGAAATCAGCGTTTCCATCCATAGTTGTCAGCTGTGCGTTGAGATGAATGAAAGCTGTGTGTCTCAGAGAGCGTTGCACCCAGGTGTGACATCTCGTCTGTGCTACAGGACTGAACAAATCCCTGAGAAAAAGCCTTTTTCCACTGATGTGGTTTAAACAAACTCTCTATCAGTAGGCAGAGGGAGATGACGGTAGGGACATAACTGTGACCAGGATGATTTTGTACCCAGAAGAAGAGTTTACCCCGTTAACAAAGTACAAAGTATTCTGATAAGGCAACCAATATTCAACATGTTTTAGTGATGCCTGCAATTAACTAAAAGAGCTTAAGAGTTGAAACAGTCTTTTATCTGTTTGTGTTCTTTAATGTCCATTTCTGTTCTGTCTGTTAATACCAGTCAGGGGCAATAGAAACCATTTAAACAGAAAATGTTTTTCTTATATTGCCAGAGCAAAGGTGCTGATTTTTATTTTATCACTGTTTGCTTGGCTTGTAAATGGTAGAATGAGCTCCCCATTGACATTAGGATGGCCGAAAGCCTACACATCTTCCGTCGCAGGCTAAAAAACACATCTCTTTTCCGACTGCACCTTGGATGTTAAAAAAATAACTTACAGTTGCACTTTCATATGGCTCTTTGTAGTTTGGCTTATTTAAAGCTAATGTACTTGCACTTACTTCTTGCTGTCCGGAGTTTGTTCTTTCAAGGTTGAAAGCACTTAATTGGAAGTCGCTTTAGATAAAAGCGTCAGCTAAATGACATGTAATGCAATGTAATTAAAGAAACCCATGCTTCAGAAAGATATGTGTCATTTTGGAGGAGTCAGTGGGGGAAAACATGTGGTTTTCCTTTGGTAGTAATAGGTCAGCATGGGTCGCTATACTATCATCAACCACCTAGCGGATACAGATGGTAGATGGAAAATACTTCTTGTAGACATAACAAACTGAGATTGGTCAATATCTACAAGAAGTATTTTCCATGGATGGGAAAATGAACTCTAGTGCGATTCAACTGCACTAAATGAGGCAGGTGTGAAAGCCCCCTAATACCTGCTTTACAACAGTGCCGCTTAGTGGTCAAAGCTGCATATAGAGCTAGAACCCAACAGTCATTCATTCCAATTTTTCAATTTTTCACTGCTATTCTATTTGTCCACTGGGGGTGGTTCTGTCATAAGAAGAGTAGGCCCAATGCTAAAAACTTTATTATAGATCTCAAGTGCTACGTGACACAACACTGTCAAGCGTAGGCTACTGTTCATGCAGGAGCCACCGGTGGAAAATGTCTTGGTTGCTCACAGCACCTCAGCACCACTATCATCACGGCAATGATTTTACTGTCCGGCCCACTTAAAGGTGCTCTAAGCGATGTTGGGTGACGTTAACTTCTTGTTGACGTTCAAAGTATTGTCAAACAAAACTGAGGCTAGCTCGCCCCTCCATCCTCCTCATCCCGTCCCCTCTCCCTCCCTTCCGCGCTTCCGTGCACTAACCCCCCAACCCCCACCCCCAAATCCTTCTTGTTGGTTATTGGCTGGAATGCTGGAACACTGTTTATGTTTGGTGGTGCAGGTTGGCGCAGTTTGTTTTTGTTGCTGTTTGTGGAGCCTGGGCTGTTTTACAGTGTGTTCAGGGGACAGGCAGTTGTCCCATTGCTTAGAGCACCTTTAAGATAAAATTGGGCTGCATGTGGACTAAAATGAGTTTGACACTCCTGTATTAGAGGAAAGGAATATACAGCCTACAGTATATCGTTGTATGGTTTGGTGGACTTGTTGTCTCCTGTCACCTACAGAGTCAGTTTTAGTTAGTTTAGTGCACCAGCCAAGCACATATCAGTTCACGGGACTAATCGTCACACAGCGTGTTGCGTCTTGTTGCCTTTCTTTCTCTCTCTCTTTAGCCCAGGTGAGTTATCACCTGCTGCTCTGCCACTCCCACTTCTCATTTGACAACTTGAGTACATAGAGAGCATATTAACAAAACACCTCTCTGGGTTTGTGACACATTGACTTGGACACATGTAAAGAGAGCAATCAGACCTATGCAGGGGTATACATATAGACAGCGCATGACCATGGGTGGGGGGCCCAGGCCCTGCAACAATGTTTTGGGCAAAGTACAGCCCCTCGTAAGTAATTAAGATTGACAGCTTGGAAACACACCTGCGCTCAAAGCAGGAAGGACTGACATTGAATCAAAAAAGGTGCCATTTGCTATATATGGGCACTATAGGTGGGCACTTTCAAAAAAAAACTAACTAGCATGCACATCATACCTTACGTCACTAGACCTGTGACAGAGAACAAAAAATAACACTCTTTCACAATCATTTTATCGTTTACTGTCAAATGTTGATCTGTATTTAAAATAGCACCTGTCTGACTTTGTTCTTTAACAGGGCCTGAAACTTGACTTTTTCTGAGACCTAACGTACCCTCTCAACACTCGCAGGCCCACACATCCCCCTCTAGAAACGGCCCCATGAACTTGAATCACTACGCCACTAAGAAGAGTGCGGCTCAGAGCATGCTGGACGTTGCCCTGCTGATGGCCAACTCGTTTCAGCTGAAGACCGTTCTCTCTGTGGGGCCTCATTACCGTTTCTACATCCCCCTCCTCGTCCTGCTGTCTCTGTCCATCACTTTACAGGTCTTGGTGGGGCTGCTGCTCGTCTTTATTGGCAAGTGACCCAGACTTTTTGTTTCTCCATCTTTCTTGCACTCTAATACCTTTGTTCTTAGATTCATTAAGTTTGGAAGGTGAGAAGAATCAAAGCAGGCATAGACAAAGACTCTTAAAAAGAGGATTACTGATTTAATCAATCAAGAGACGACAATCCAACTTGAAAACAAGCCTTGTTGGTCTGACCGAGAGTAAAGAGAACATTGGTGCATCTGTTCTCCTAAGGACTTTTTTCTTTAGGCCTACTTTACAAAATCAACTTGTCAGACTTAGCGTCTTCCATTTAGTAGTCAGATACTTCATTCTTCTGTGATTTGAATATTCTTTCTATTTGTAATATAAAAACATATCTGACATTTAATTTTTTATGTACAAGTGTGTAGCCTATATCAGCCGAGTTTGGTACCGACAACATTTCATTACATTTTTAATCATCTTTTTTTGTAATCCGTAACTAAAATTCTTCTCCAAATCCAACATCAGTTTCCTTAAATAAAACAAAGTTCCAATTCTTTTTTCCTCCCTCTCTTTATGTCTTTCTTTGTGTCTTTGCTCATCAGCTTTTCATGTAGCTCATTAAGTTTTGCTGTTGTGCGATTCTGTGCCAGCAGTGAAGTATGATCTGAACGACGACAGTAAACACGCCAAGTTGAACTGGATGAACAACGTAGAGACAGTGCTTGTCTTCTTCACTGTCCTCATCAACATCTTCATCACAGCGCTTGGATATGAGGAAAATGCTGTCAGGTAGGCCATTACAGAACACACATTCACAGTAGGCTCTCTTACTGTTGTAAACTCACGTCACCTTGTTTTTCTTACCAGGTCATCAGGGTCACCAGTGATGTCAGAGCCTCCGCTTTCCCTTCTGCCCACCGACCTGAACATGACTGTTGGCATTTAGACTGTCTTTGGACCAAAATAAGACTTTCTTTGTTCACCTTTTATCTCAACCGCCCTCTTTTGTTATACTCTTAAACGAGCTGGGCATAACAAGTGGGGGATCATCTAATTGTGAACCGGAAATGTCTAAATTTTAGGTTAGTAATAGATATTGGGAGGCCACAGATTGACAACTGAAAAAAAAGAGTACATTACCACTGCCTCATCTTCCTTCGAGTACATGGCATTGTAAATATTCAGGTAGGTTTACAAAGTGAAAAAGCCCAAAGTCCACCCCAAAGGCACTTACCATCTTCCAGAGAAAACACTTCACAAACTGCTCCATTGTAGTCCAGCCTGGTATAATTCTTGCCTAGCTGCTAGCGTGGCACGCCCTCATACTCTGCTTCTGACTGGCTAGTAGTCCTTACCTAGTTACTGCGCATGTGCGACTCCCAACAAAGATGGAACAGAAGTATGATTCCTCACTCTGTAGCTAAAACAGAGAGCTCAACACACAGGGTGAAAAGAGGAGCTGCAGCAATGTGCAGTACAACAAAAATATGGTGTTTTTTTTTTTTTATTATTAAACTACATAAACCTATAACCTCTAAATATAATTATGAACCTGAAAATGAGCATAATATGAGCACTTTAAGAAAGCATTCGGGGCTGGAGCCCCAGTAGCCGCCCCCTCGCTTTGCCCCTGCTCTACTGCAGTGTATTTTTGTTTTTTGCCAAACTATTTTAAGCTTCCTTGTTGTAAATATAACAGTGCTTCTGTTCAAATGTCAGGATGGTGGAATTAAGCTTACATTTTGTAACAAAATAAATCAATTCATTATTTGACAGTGTTTGTTAATATTTAACTCATTTTCACATTAACATTTTTTGCATCTCAAGTTCAAACAATCAAAGGAGCTGGGGACATTTTTTCATTTATTTTTTAAAAAAAATCAACACATTTAGACAACAGCCTTTGGTTTTAGAGATTTGGAGGACAGCTTGGAAATATGAAAGACAGCCTCAGTTCACAAATCTGTTGTGCTGCATGACATCATGTAATCATCATGTATGTCCCACAAATAAGAACAAATCACATACAGTATGTTAGAAAACAGCTGCATAAAAGAAATCAGATACGCAAAACTGCATAGATGGAATACAAGTGCAACATTTCATGCAAAAAAGCAAAGAAAATAAAAGGAGAGGGCTAACATTATTCTCGTTTTTTCTTGAAAAGACCACAACCATTTCTTTATCTCCTCGGCTACAAGGCACATGGTGTTCGTCGGTTTCAAAATATTTTTGACTGCTTTGGTTTTTTTGTCAGACAGACAGTGTGTACGGTTCTGGAAAGTGCCTCTTGCCACAACTAATGTGCAGCCTTTGAAAGATTTACAACTATGAAAAGATCAACAATCCAACCTTTTTTCATTTTATTTGTATGTGGAAATAACACCACAACATTCAGAAATACAATACTTTAAAGTTACATGATTAAGGGACATTATTTCAACCTTCAATCTCAAGGTTGTTTCCTAATATTCTTATATTTATTAATTATAAAAAAAACCCACTGATGACACAGATGAATAAGATACTGTATATTGGATACACAGCCTATAATGTGTCTGGTTTTGTTCATTTTACTCATTTGGTGACATGAAGAAATATAGAAAACTGCCAGCATTTAAAGATTTATAAGATCTTTGTATTGGAATGAGAAAAAAAAAACCTGATTATCAGATTATTGAATCGCAAAAGGATTTTCTATATCGTTCAGACGGCAGTAGGAGTAGTAGAGGAAAGCTGCTATCACGGCTAACAGCAGCAGCAGCCGTATCACCTTCCACATGCCGCCTCCAGACTTTCTGACCAGCTCCCCGGAGCGTATTGTGCTGTGATTGGCTGCTCTGTTAGTGCTCTGGATAGAAGGCCTGAAGCACAGGATGAAAGATAATATTTAGACCAGGTGATGAACTCCTTTTTCTCAAACACGCCACTAGTTTATAGTACAGACTCACTCTGTGCCTTGGTCTGATTTCTTGGCCTGATCTGGCTCAACGTTGCCTCTTCGTTTCAGCCTGAATGGAAGAAAATTGTATATAGTCAAAGTTGGTTTGTGTGTGTATGTGTGTGTGTGTGTGTGTGTGTGTGTGTGTGTGTGTGTGTGTGTGTTAAAACTGCACTTACATGTCCGAATACACCGCTTGAACCTGTGAAAATGAAAGCAGGATAGTTAGTGAGATTATTCACAGTTAGAGAGCAGATACATTTGGCACGAACACAGAGGGATAAGCGGATAATCAGGTCTCACCGGACTGGACTGGTGGTATGTGATGTAGGTAACTTCCTCCGCTGTAAAAGGGAAAAAAAGACATTAGCATGGCCCAGTGGCTCAGTGGTTAGCACTTCTGCCTCACAGAAAGTTTGGGCAGGGCCTTTCTGTGTGGAGTTTGCATGTTCTCCCCGTCTTTACCGTGGGTTTCCTCTGGGTGCTCCAGGTTTCCTCCCACCATAAAGACATGCATGCTACGTAACTACGACTACAGTTGGAAATTAGCCGGATGGCTAACACTGGCACATTTACAGAAATGTTGATTAATGTGCATTGTCCTAATAAAATAAATAAATCTTAGCACATTTTGGAACTCCTTGACATACAGTAAACATTTTTATTTTTTCTTAACCTTTATTTATTCAGGGAAGGTTCACTGAGAGGAACTGAGAAGGACCTTGCTCAAGGGCACCTCAGTGGTGGTGATGAGGGAGGGACAAGCGCTGCTCTTTCACTTTCCCCACCCAGATTTTATCCTGTCGGTCCGGGGATTGAACCGACGACCTCCCGGTCACAAGCTCTAACCTTTTGGCCACCACTGCCCCCATTTATCGACTGTCTATTCATTTTTGAGAATATGATAAGATGATGATAATAATACAAATAAAGTGTTCATAGAGAATGAACACCAGTTGGCAGGTCCTCAGGCCTGGATTGTTATGATGCATGAGAACTTTTAGCGTCAGGGCTCCAGACTAACTTTTTGCCTTGGTTGCACTGGTGCGCCTAACTTTTTTATTTAGGTGCACCAGCACAAAATTTAGGTGCACCCAAATTTTTCCTCGCGTCGCCGTTAACGCTGAATGGGGATACACGATATATAGCTCTGTATTTTTTTACCAAGTGGGCTAAATGTTCAGCTTTAAGTCAAAGCCACTTTTCACAAGCTCTTTTATTAAAACAGATTGTGATTAAAATAAAATGCAAAGACAGGGTTTCCTTTACCAGTTTGAAAATATACAGCTGCAACACCTTCAGAAAGTTATCTGAAATAAATAGCTTAGGATATATTAAAAAATATATATATCTTTGAGAAAGCTCCTTCACTTGTTTTCAACAACAATAACAGACTGATTAAAAGAGAGAGAGGACGCCCGGATAGCTCAGTTGGTATATATAGAGGTTCGACTCCGACCTGCGGCCCTCTCCTGCATGTCATTCCCCCCTCTCTCTCTCCTTTCATGTCTTCAGCTTTCCTATTAAAATAAAGGCCAAAATCTTAAAAAAAAAAAAAGAAATAAAAAAAAAACAGAGGGAGAGGGAAGTGCGATGGACTGAAGCGTATGCTACTCACAGAGTGACGGCTGACTGGGTCCAGCACGGGTCGAATGCGCTTTGGCAGGTCAGCGGCGTTACACGTCTTGTGTAGGCTATGAAATGTCTGTATCGTCCCTGGCTGCGCTGCATTTTTATGAACTATGATATTCTGGCCATGGGTCACATCTCTCGCCCAGGTCCAGCAGGCTCCATCTCATGCTATTACTCAACCAACTGAAGTTAGTTCCATTCAATAACTTCTTCTGTGTTTTTCGCCGTGGCGGCCGCAATAACAGAGAGTTACCAGCGTAAACACTGGTACCAATACAGGTTTCCCTCTCATACTTAACAATATATAGCTGTGTTAATAACAATTACAACTGTAGACAAATGTCAGCAGTCTGGACCGGCGGCGCTGTGTCAGACAGACACAGCGCCGCCGGTCCAAACTGCTGCAGGTGGGCCGTGAATGTGAGTGAATAGGGAGATAGAGAATAGAGATCCAAACACAGGCACGGCTTTACAGAAGGAATGGGTTACGTATGGGGGAACTATTGGAATTGTTGGGGCTTTATAGAGTGTGGTCTAGACCTACTCTATCTGTAAAGTGTCTCGAGATAACTCTTGTTATGATTTGATACTATAAATAAAATTGAATTGAATTGTAACGCAACATTAAACCATATCGATATAAACGACATTGCTTCGTTCGTGGAGAGGCAGCGGGTGCGAGGACGTTAGGTGCACCGGTTCGACCTAGGAAAAATCTTAGGCGCACCCTTAAAAATTTTGGTCGCATGTGTGACCAAAATGGTCACACATGCGAGGGCAGATTGGAAAATGTACATTTGCGTTACATTAACTGTGAAATGCACAAAATGGCTGCCATACTGTTAGACAACATAGGAAGTGGGCCGGGCTTTGAAGTCAATTTGATGAGCGGCCAAAAAGTGGAGTGACAACTTCCGTGTCCGTTACGTGATGCACTCTGGCCCAAAAATACTTTTTCCCCATAGACTTACATGGAGAAAGAGACATCTGTGAATCAGTGGATACATGTTTTGGGCGTCACAACGCCCGCGAAATAACTCGTTCCACTATCAGAATTTGATCCATTCTGTCCGATAACATTTGGAAAGTCTAGAAGAGCCGCGCGATTAAATCATTTAATCCCTATTAAAGTTAGCGGATATAGTGCTAGTCTATATCCTTGACGTTCCACTTCCGGGATTGCTCCGGTGCTGCAGGAAATTCCGCCAGATGTATTTCACTGATGTCCGTTTCCTTCCTCTTTCTTTGTGTTGTAATTTTAAACTCCGGTGGATTTATGAGGACTATGGTTAACTGCTCCTCAGATCTCTGCAGGGTAAATCCAGACAGCTAGCTAGATTATCTGTCCAATCTGAGTTTTCTGTTGCACAACTTTTTTTTACAGCGGCTCCGTGCGGAGCTTGGCGCCACCTATGACGATTGTGATTGGTTTAAAGAACGCCATGCCTGAGCTATGTTACTGGTTACTGGTTGCACGGCGTTCGTCGTTTGACTGGTCATGACTGTTTTCCCAAGATGGCGCCCGCCTGTATACGTGAACGGTACAGTCTTTCTAAACTATCTTTTTAATAAACTGTCTGTACACTTACAAAGTTATCAATGCTTCGGTTTACATGTAGGGATCCTCATTATGCTACAGCGTGGTGCTATTTTGAGCCTTGTTAGTGGTATAGAAATAGAGATTTCTTTTTACTTTACCCGTGCACCGACGACTAACGTTATAAGCTAATTAGCGGTTTGCGCTAAAACTGGTCACATTCAATTAGCATGAAAACATATCTCAGAGAACGGTCGACTCTGTACACATGTGTTATTAACCCCTAGGTTAATTTTGCGCCGGATTTGTCCTTTATCTTTATTACCATGAAAAGGCTCAAACCAATTAATCGATTATCAAAATAATTGGCCAATAATTTAATAGTTGACAACTGATCTATTTCAATCGATCAATTATTCTATGAAGCTCTAGTTCAGAACCATGGGCAGTGAATATATATATATATATATATATATATATATTATATATACACACACACACACACACTGTAAATAGGCATTTGCAGAATTTAGGTAAAAGTGAATAATAACGGACATTTTTAGACCCACAAATGAACAATCAACCATAAAGTGTCTAAAAAGTGACCGAGACTGAAGAGCATCCTACCTTCCTCTCTGTAGTAGGTCTTATCAGGCGAGGGTTGCACTGGAGAGCTCTTCATCGCCTTTTCAAGCTTCTTCTCGTACAGCTTTCGAGTTGAGTCTATGTTGACACAAACACATTAACAGGGCTTCATTATGCACGATGCAAAGATGGAGGCACGCACGGATGCAGGGGCTTGGTGCTCTCTGAGACTACTGGGTTTTTTATGTGCTGCAGCTCGCTTTGCTTGCACATTACACTGTACTTTATTGTTTGTGTTCTATTATACTGTATATTATTATAGTAATAAACAGATGCTTACTAAAAAAAGATATTGGACCCAAAGGGAAACAAAGTAGCAAACTGACAAATGTAAAGAACTAGAGCAAATGGCTGTGTGATGTATACAATCATGGAGGCATTTTTATCTATTTATTTCATTAAATATATATTTTTTACGATAACAATTCTCACTCTTACAGCTTCAACTATTAAAACAGAAAGTGGCAGTTATGAGCAGTAATGGCATTTGTTGGAGCCATAATGTAACTTTGTTTTTTGTTTTGTTTATTAGCACGTTGGTGACGTGAATATGTATGCAACTTTGTGTTTGATCACTGGGTGGAGCATTGTCACCAGAAATGCATAAAGGTAAACAACAGCCAGAGGTACACAGGTGTGTGGCAAAGGGGAAAGCAAACAGCTTTTTACCATGTCAGCTTGGTCAGTGGTGTTGTTTCATTTGTATTTAATTGGAAAGCAGAATGAAACTGACCTGAAATGAAATGGACTATACTTAATACCTGTACTACGGTGAGCATGCCGTCATTGAATGATTGAGTCACAGCACTCAAAGTTATTTAATGTATTGGACATTGGTTGATTGACAGCCCAGAAGTCAGAGAAATTTCTCCCTTTCTCGCACCGCATTGGCCTAATGTAGGTCCGGTTAAAATAATCTACTACATTATTAATGAGGTAGTTAATGGGTGCACTTTTCTTACCGACTATGGGTCCATGTTTGATGCCATATTCTGCAAGCAACTTGCTGATCTCCTCATTACTTTTCTCACTCAAAGACATCTGTAGATAGATAGATAGATAGACAGATAGATAGATTGATAAGAATCAGAAAGGGATTTATTGCCAAGTAAGTAACACTTAAAAGAAATTTGCCTTGGTTGATGGTGCATACATAAACATATTAAACATTAACATGAAATAAACAAACAATAAAGAGGCCTACAGAACCAAATATGTACATATAACTGTTTAACATTAAGAAAGAAAAAAGAGGCTGTATGGATTAGTGCAGTGTATATGATAGTAGCCTAACAGCCTGTAGATAAATAAAAGTAGCCTAACTGCCTATACATAGATAAGAGCAGCCAACAGTCTGCAGAGGGTAAAAAGGGAGGAGACTCAATCCAACAGGAGGACGTCAAAATTGAAAAAATCTCTGGGCGCAAACTCCAGTGGACGGTTGATAAAATAGGCTAAACGCAGAATTGTGAAAGTCAAAGCAAATACTTTGTCCCCAGACCCCACCTTTGTTACATGTTGCAACACTGTAATGCCTGGTTAAAAGAGCAGAGTGACGCAAATAAATCAAACTTTTTTTTTTAATCTCGCGCGAGCAACAACGCAACAAACGCAAGCGATTAAAAAAAAATAAAAAGAAGAAATAATTATACATTTGTTGGTGTGAAGTTCAAATAAGCTTGTTTCACTTACCCTTAAAAAAGACAAACGAGTCCGGGGTTGAAAACGTTGCTGAGAACCAGGACGAGGAGCAGGCAGAAAGTGGGTGTAACTTTTGCCCATATCCGGACGACGATCTCGGCACACCTACGGATACTACGAGCCATGCTACACGCCTACTCAAATAGTGATCTGCTAGCAGGCAGGGCTCTCTTAATAAATCCGTCGCAGTAGTGTAGTCGAAATCTCCAGGGTTTCCATACACCCACTTAAAAATGTGCAATGATATGCAACAACATAGTTTTGTGACAGAACTTTCACTTAAGATATTTGTATACACAAATACAGGGTTGAGTAATGTGACAGCAAACTAAACTAACACTGCAGAACATGCTGAGAGACTTTTCTCATCATTCATCGACCCGCTCCTCTCTGAGCGCAGTGCGTAGCGTGTGCATAGCGACCGGGCCCAAATGCTCCGCCTACACTAACGCCAGTATCCCTTCACCGCACATTTAAGACAAATATAAGTAGCCTATTTTATTTTGTCCTTGTTGCTTTGGGGTCGACGTTTGTGATCCAGGCTTATGTGAAAGCCCCCCTTACTGCTTTATATGTAAAGGGGAGAGAGAGAAAGGGGGGATGACATGCAGGAAATCGTCACAGGTTACACGGATTCGAACGCTGGACCTCTACGTCGAGGGATAAACCTCTCAGTAAATGTGCGCCTGCTCTACCCACTGAGCCAACACGGCCACATATTATATATGTATATCTTATATTTTTGATATAATTTGAATGTCATCTGTGATTTCCTTCTCATAGGATAAATAAAGGTATTCCCACCATAAATTGGTGCATAAAAGGGTATTAGAATGCAGGATATTAGTCTGTGACGCTCAGAATAACCCTGGGGGAGAACACCCAGACCCCACACTTTGATTTGACCCCCCCACCACCCAAAAGCATGAGCCAGGAAAAATATAAATGACATTTTAGAATCCTGTGGATTTTGTTATATTGTTGCAACAACAATGGATTCATTTCATTCATGTTTGGGATTGAAGTGGAACATGTATTTGACATACTGTGTGGGACTAAACTTAATTTAGGCCTACAGAGATAGGCTGTAGGCAGCTTGTTTAAAAACCTTCCTCGCCACTTCCTGCAGGATGTAAAGGGTTCTGACTCAGACTATAATGTCCAACATCAACATGCAAGGCTATCCAATGATGACGGTTTATTCCACGGATATGATCGAAAATAAAGCGTATCCGTATGCAATGCTGGATTATCAAAAACTGACCCTGTGTCGAAATTGACTTTCCTATACCCAAAAATACAGTCTACAATCTGCGGTCAGAAAAAGTGTTGCTCCGTACATCCTTCACCGTTGAAGCTTAACAGCAATCAGCACTGCTCTCAGTAGACCACATGGACAAAGCACACACACCAGGACTGATAAAACATGCAATACAAAATGTGACTGTGCATTTTACTATTTTAATATTTATTCTCTTTAATTAGGCTATATTTATTATTGTGTTTATCTGTGTCTTCTACTTTTCCTCTTATCCCTTGCTGCTGCAACAGTGTGAATTTCCCCATTGTGGGATTAATAAAGGATTTTGAATCTTGACCCTTGTGTTGTCTTTCCCTCGACCATGAAAAAAACAAACACTTTTTTGTCACTTTTTCAACGTTTAGCCACTTTTTTCCAACGTTTTTGACGCTTATGCTGCATTCCAGACACAATTTTAAGCCCGTAAGTTATGACTTCAAGTCACGACTCACGACTTGGTAGCGTTCCAGGCAAAGTCACGACAAACCCTTCTAGCTAGCGTTAGCGTTAGCTAGCAGCTACCTAACGTTGATGTTAGCTAGCGCTAGCTGATACTAGCGATTTCTAGTCAGCAACATATTTTGGGCTTCATTTAATAAACATAACCTGTAGTAGTACACAATTGTACGTGTATTGTTTTGATTACAATGTGCGGAATTACTTTACGTTGCCTATTTATGTATATTTATTTCTATTTCTCAGCGTTAATCACCGGCGTCTGTACAGCATCAACAGGGGTCAACATTGTTGTTTGTGTGTGTGTGACGTCAAAAACTGTAACTGGGAGTACAACCATCTGGTACGAGTTCATGAGTAGTAAGTTAGGGGTTTGACTGCCGTTCCAGGGCACTTTCATGGGTAGAAGGTTGTGAAAACACGAGTTACGGGTTGCCTGGAACGCAGCATTACTTCTGGTGTTTTTTTTCATAGTTTTTGTCACTTTTTCCAATATTTTTTACGCTTTTTCCCAAACGTTTTGTCGCCTTGTTCGACATTTTCAATGCTTATTTTTCGACCTCCCATATTACTGATATAAAAAAAACTTAGAAACGGGTCAAATTTGACCCCAGGACAACATGAGGGTTAAACTAACTCCACCTAAAGAAACTAACTCTAAGTTGTCCAATAGCAGGACAGACTAGTGGAGCGCGAGTCTCAATAGGGCAAAACACACACCAAAGCACATTGTGCAACATGACCAATTGCCTAAATTATAATATTACATATTTTTTATGTCATAAAACTATTTACTTTTGCAATGGAAATAAATACAAAAAAATTAAAACAATACAACATGGCTCTTATAAGATAAACAAAAGAGAGCCATCAGGACAATGATCATCCACAATGCCTTGAAGACCTATTTTTAGACTTTTAATTTATTTAAGCAATCCTATTACTTTCTTTTTTTACATGTGTATCCTTGATGGTTTTGTATGAGTGTGTACTGTACAAACCAAGCAAAGTTGGAAAAATACTACTAGCTACTCCAACAAATACTACTGGTAAAATAGATAAAGTTCCCCATCCATTGACAACTTACTTTGAATCTCAAATTATTATACCTAAATGTAGTTTCTTTCTAAGGCAACTAAACTTAGCCTCTTGAGCACATCGAGTTGGTCTCAATCATATAAATAAAGGACTTCATGTCCAAAGCTCTGCATAAACAATGCTATGAATTCTTCCAATAGGATTCCCTTTCCTGCAGCGGCCTCTCGAGGCAGAAAGTGACTCAGGCCTAATATGGAGTTGGAGTTTTCCAGGAAGGGCGTTGGCTGCAGACTGCAGTAATGTAGTACACTGTAATCTACACAGTTTCCACTCACTGGAAACTTCTGTGGATATACACTTAACATTACTGCCACCCTGCTTACTGTGTGCTTCATCAAAGTTACTGATGAAACCAAAAACCTTCACATCAAAATAAAATAAAAAACTGGCATAGTCAAGCAAATTTTAGTTTTTATTTTAAAGGCTTTAATCAGTACTCAACACACACCACAGGCCAGGGATGGAGTGAAGGGGGGCTTCTGGGGCTCCAGCACCGAATGTTTTCTCAGAAGTCCCAAATCTTTCAGGCTAACATTACTGTCTTTCAGAGGCTGTAGCGGGCTCAATTTTAAAGCCATAGTGAAGAGTTGGTATCAAATGAAACTAGACGAGCTAAGGAATTCATTGATAACAGCTTGACGGGAAGGCGGATAAATAATTGATATACTGTCTGTTTATATAAGGGTGTTTATTGTGTAAATGTTTGTTTTATTATTATTATTAATTTTTTTCTATTTCTTATACTTTGTGTATATTTTTTCTCCTATGTCTACTTAATGTGTATTTGTGTTATTCTGAGGTGTGTACATTTTTTTCTTTTGAGCTGCTGTGGCACAGGAATTTCCCCAGTGTGGGATCAATAAAGTCTATCTTATCTTATCGCTAAAGTTAGGCTAAATTTTGTTTCTTAGAGGAAAAAGTGGCATGGCCATTTTTAAAGTTGACCTCTCACCTCAAGATATCTGAATGAAAATGGGTTCCAGGGCTGCACAATTAATCACAATTTTATTGAAATCGCAATATGGACTAGCGCAATATCCAAATCACAGGGGGGTGCAATATTTGTTAAAGAAAAAATGTGTGCCAAACCATTCTGAATGAAGTATTATGGTGCTGCAGAGACATCCCGGCCTACAAATCCTATCCTACAGACTACAGAAAAAAATCTTTGTTTGGTACAGATCCTTGCAAAAATCACACTATAATCATTTCATTTTCTTTCCATGTTAATACTTTTCAATGAAAATGAGAATAATGATACAAAAATCACCATTCCCTCCAACATTGTAAATCATATCACAATTGCAATATCAGTCAAAACAATCACAATTAGATATTTCCCTCATATCTTGCAGCCCTAGTTTTATGGTTACCCACGAGTCTCCCCTTCACAGACATGCTTTATGCTAATATGCTAATTTCCGCTTAAGGAGGAAGGTTGGTGTTGGTGGAAAGGTCCGACAAAACACAAGACTTTCACAGAGGAGACCGGGGTTCATGTCCCATTTTAAAAATAAAAGTAAACTTGAGGTTTTTTTTACTTTACGGAACAAACGGAGCTACGTCACATTCCGCGTCACGTGCGCAACTGGAAGCGAAGAAACATCTGATTTGAACCTAAACCACGACATTCGGTTTAGGCACAATGTTTTTCTGAACTTTGTAAAGTTTAGAAAAACATTGTGCCTAAACCTTACCAAACTGCGACAGTTTCACAAGGTCAACATGTAGCTCAGTTGGTAGAGCAGGCGCACATAAAGGTTTACTCTTCTGCGTCGGGTTCGATTCCCCGTCTCTCTCCCCTTTCATGTCTTCAGCTGTCCTGTGGAAATAAAGGCCTAAAAATGCCCCCCAAAAAATATATATCTTTAAAACGCGACCGTTATGTTCTCTGGTCTAGATATGAGGACGGAAAACGCTCCTGTGGGTCGTATTAAAGGTGGCGTAGGTAGGATTATGAAGATCCAGGACTTAGCCAAAAAATTTGAACATCGACAACTTCTCAGTCCCTCCCCCCTTTCCGCTAAAGCCCAAAATGGTCTCCTAAGCCCCTCCCACCACAAGGGAGAATGAATGCGTGTGCATGAGCAGTGATTGACACGGCCCTGATTGGTGCATCTGAACAGGGAGCTGCAGATTTTTGCAAATCACACTACATTCACACTTTTTTTAATTACCGGCTTCATGTAGTTCTACTGGAACATAGGGTCAGTTTCAGCAAATATGACAGAAAGTTAGTTTTACAAGTCTTACCTTCTGCACCTTTAAAGGGTAGGAATAAACAAACCATATCGTTGTATGATTTGGCGGACTTGTTGGGGGGGGGAAAAATCCCCTAGTTTTGGGCTTAGCTCTGAATGTTTACAACATTTGTCTACGCCTGTGTCACAGGCACACTATAAGCCGTTTTGTATTTGCCACGATTTAGCATCTTAATTTATCCATTCATTCAATGTGAACCAGAAAGTTTAAAGATATAAAACACACAGCCATTTGATTGACAGAAAAATACTTAGACAACTTTATTGTGTATCAAAATACTGTCTTACAAACACGTTTAAAGCCTTTTTTTTATATTTAGGACAAGATTCTCTTTTTGTTCTGAAAGATATACTATGCACAAAGCAAGCTGGAAGGATGAAGGGAGGGGGTTGAGTGGCGGCTGACGGGAGGGGGGGGGGGGATACAAACACTGAGCAGAAAACAAAGCAAATCATCTGTTCTCTTTTGTTTTTTTTTGGTCATCATGTTTTTAGGACGTGACAAACCACAACATCATCTTCAGCCCTTCTGTCCAACACGACTTTAGAAACTTCCCTTTTTAAACCTTTTAAATCGATATGAAAAAAGTTCCATATTTAAAGGTGAACCGCAACAAACACATCACATGTAACGCTGATGTTATTCTTTCTGTATCAAAAGAGTTTTACAACCTAATGAATATGCAGGTCACATTAAAACACACACACACACACCAAAAAAAAAAAGCGTTTGTTTCCCAGCAGCGGTGTTGAGAGAGCACGTGTGGCAAACCACGAGGAAGCTACTGTGAAATGTGTCTTTCTCCTCCCTGTTCACATAGTATGCGGCCTAATCTTTAATCTTTTGGAATCGTTCCCATATTCTAATACGTATTACGGCTTTAAGAAGAGCAGTGCCTAAAACTGGATCACACTAGCAGCAGGTAAAACAACTGGGTTGGTTAAAAAGCATCATGAAAACCACATGCTGAAGCGGACGGGAACAGCGCCTAGCATTTGTAGTTCTAAGTAACAGACGAGCCGTTCTTTAGACTTTTAGTATACTGACAATTAAAGATCTCGCATCAAAGTGTGTCGTGGGACATATGCTCTCAGAAAGGCGCATTGGTTGTGACACTCTTTGGTCCAAGTCCTGTGATTGTTCATATAAAACGGAATCCATTATTATTGTATGTTAAGTATGTAGCTCCTCCAGTGTAACAGTAACCTTCCATCCAATGCTGGGCTCAGCGGGGCCAAAATCGACTGCTGCTACACTACACTAAGCTATCCTATCACTGTACACTAGTTCAGACAAATCTGCTCATGTCCACTTATGTGCATGACTGAAAATGTAAAAAAAAAGAAAAAAAGAAGGCCTAAGGCACAATTGTCTGGCTTACCATAATAAAAAAAGGTGCATCTTTTTCCTCCCTAAATTGTTGACGGTTAGCAGAAGAATAAAACAAGAAATGGAGCGAATATCCAGAAAGAGAGGAATACTGCATGTCTCCATGCATTCATCTTTGGGAGATTCTGGACTGGGTTACAGTGAACGATGTTGCTTTTTAAAATATTCACTTGTCGGAAAAACACAGAGATCTGGCTGAGTGTAAACACTGATGTGACAGTTTTCTAGTTGGTTAAATAGTTATAAAATAAGACGCAAAAAAAAAAAAAATAAAAAGCCAGAAATCTTAATTTGTAACATGGGAGGGACTTGGACTTGTAAACAATGATCGGTTAGACTCTGGATAGAATTTCAGTTGTTTTAAACAGTGGTATATTTGCTGATTGTGGCGCTGGGCTTTTAGACAGTAATGTGGTAGGGGCTGCCAGGGATGTGTTCGTCTCCCCACTTCACCACCAGGATGTACTCGCCCTCCTCTTTCAGCTGGTAGCTGACGTTGTACATGCGGTTGCCCAAATGTTTCACTAGGATCTCCTCACAGGGGACCTTGGGACCATCCACACCAACCAGGAGCATGTTACGACCTGGGGACAGAAACGCAACACATGAGTATCTACATCAATATACAGTTATTATTATTAGCAAATAGAGCTGGGCGATATGTGTAACCCTAACCCATAACCCTAACCCTAACCCATACAAAATACATGCTTGGAGAAGAGCCATGATGTTAAATGTTTATTCTTTGCACTACTTTAGAGTCCGATGTGAAGCAATTGCGGCACAGCGCCATCTTATGTCAAGTTTGTTCAATTTCTGGGGTTCAATGTTACGAGAACTGGCAGAAAATCATGCTGTCTCCTTTTTTTAGGACTGACTATTATATGGCTATTATAGCTAAAAAAAATTTAAACTGAAATGAACGTGATAGAATTTAAGCTTGGTTTCTTGCCAAAATGCACCTTGGGAGACGTACTTAACTTAAACTACTCCTACATGTACATGGGTCTGTACCTTTAACTTTTTATCAGAGAACCAGATATTATATAACACAATTGTTAATATTTTGGACTGATAATATGCCTGGGAGAGTTTAATGCTGATTCAAGCCATGGAAGAGATTAAACTGAGTCAAAAACATTGTCTGTGTGAATACTGAATGAGACTTTTACTTCTTGAACCAGGGAATAGTTCCTCCCACTTCACAATTTATATGCATTCAAAACCTCTTTTCTGCTCTTTAAATGTCCCTTTGCATGCTCAGGATTTAAGCATGCAATATTATTACTATTCCATACACTGTATGATTGTTTGTAGACATATTTCTTGAAAAATCACAATCGTACACACCTGCTTTGCTGCAGTCAACAGTGAAGTTGTTTTTCTGACCGATGAAGCCCTTGGTCAGGCCTAGGCCCTTGGTGACGACCTTGCTGGCATCTGATTGGGTGGGAGCACCCTGCTGAGAGCAGCTGATGGCCCGGGTCACCGGGTCAACCATGACAGAAGAGGTTTCGTGCATACTGTGGCTGGACACTAGCTTGGAACCTGGAAGATGGAGACGAGGGGGTCTTAACATTCAGTTTTTAATCTTTTCCCTTTTTTGTTGCATTTTTATGAAATTCAAATCCTTACATTGTGTTTGCCTTAAACATAAAGATCTTCCTCACCAGTGATCTTGGCTTTGAAGGGGCTTCCGCCGATGTGGTAAGGACCGCCATATTTGATGGAAATGAGATAGTTGCCAGGAGCCATTGGGGTGTATGTGACCCTGTAGCCCTCGGGGCACTCCACACAGTCCATCTTCACCTTGGAGGGCCCGTCGATGGTCACAGCCAAAGCTCCGGGGCCTGCCTTGCTCGTGTTCACCACAAATTCACATGCACTTCCTGGAGGCAATAAAAAGAGACGGAACAGGAAAGACTGAGTTGAGGATGGGGACAAAATGTTTAGTGAGACCAGAAAAGAGACTGCAGCGTTCTCCTTAAGGCTCTGACACACCAACCCAACGGCCCACCGTCGGCAGAAAAGGCAGTCGGACTGATCAGTCGGCTCCCCGAGGTCAAAAACGTGCCTCGGAACACACCGAAGCGACGTCGACTTGAGCGTACGTTCTGCACGTGCGCGAGACGTAATACGTCTCCATAACAGCAGGCGGTGCTAATCTGTATTGTCGCCCAAAAAAAAAAATCTATCTGTAAAGTGTCCTGAGATAACTCCTGATGATTTGACAGTAAAAATAAAATTGGATTGAACTGAATAAATATGGTAAAAATAATGGTCCAAAATGATGTGAAATGTCGTTTTTTTTTTTCAATGAAAAACATGACATTTCGCCGAGGGCGGACCACTAAACCCCCCGCCAAATATGTGCACATCAGTCTTCCACAAACCTAGGGAAACAATGGACTGGTATGCTGAAATTCACTTCCATCCCGTTTCATTTTGTCCTGTTGTGTTGTGTAGAGGGGCAGTGTGTTACCTGTGGTGCCTCCCTCAAGTCCTGCTCCGTAGGCCGACACCATCCCAGGGTCTCCAGCCTGGCCCGTTTCTCCTACTCGGATCTTAAACGGACTACCAGGGATGTGACTTCCATTGAACTTCACATCAATTAGATAGAGACCGTTCTCTCTGGGGATGAACCGGACTGCGTACTTATCTAGACAAACAGAGAGGCGAGGAAAGGTAAGGCACATAAAAATGTTTTTAGATACAAATTATTTAACAATTTAAAAAAAGAGATATGTGAAAATTTGAGGACCATCTGGCAGAGCGATCTGAGTTGTGTCATTAGTAAAGAAGATTGGTGCAAAATTCTGTCACACTCACACAATAAATATATAACAGAGGCCAGGGGTAAATTTACTCAGTACAAATGAATACATAGGTGGTACTTCACTCCTTCTAAACTTCACAGAATGGGAATTATGGCCAATAATATATGCTGGAAATGCAGCTCAGATCCAGGGACATTTCTGCATGCTATTTGGGAATGTGGGACAGTTTACCCCTTTTGGCAAAGAGTACTGGACAGTATAGGAAGGTGGATTGGCTTGACAATACCCATGTCACCAAGATTGTGCTTATTAGGGGATCAGTCTGTGTTACCGGGAGTTTTGAAGTATGATTTTGTGGTTATAAAAGGAGGGGGTGATTACAGCTGCCCGAGTGATTCTCAGTGTGTGGAAGGATCCATCTCCTCCAGAGTTTAACAGGTGGAAAGAAAATATGCTGAAAATTGCGTCATATGAAAAATTCTTAGCCAGGATTAATGATGGAACGGAGGGATTTGACAAATCTTGGGGACGGGTTTTTGACTGAGATTGATGGATTCTTTTTATTTTTTAGTGCGCTTCTCTTTTGTTAAGTCTATTATTTTTGTGGTGTTACATGTATAGGCACTTTATAATTTGATTTTATTGTATCTTTTTTGTGTCTGTCTGTAGTGGTTATTGATAATGGGCCCAAAATACAAATGTGAATTAATCGTGTGTTTGGAAGCTGTCTTTTTTTTTTTTTTTTAGATTACCAGCAACAAGATCATGTTGTGACATCATTCCGGTGTGAGCAGGCTAAGGTCCCCATTTTAACGATCTAAGCGCACGGCGTGAAGCGCCTGGCGCGGGTGCGTTTAGGGTGTGTACGAATCCACTTTTGCTAGTTTGACGGCGGAAAAAAGGGTCCGTGCGCCGGACGCATGGTTCAAAAGGGTTGTACTTAGTGTCTTCATTAATTCATAGGTGTGTTTTGGGCGTAACATGCAATAAACCAATCAGAATGTCATCTCCCATTCCCTTTAAAAGCCAGGTGCGTTTGGAGCTTGGAGCATTGCTGTTATGATGGAGGATTTGCTGAGCAGGAAGGAGAGATATTCAGGAGAAGAAACTGATCTGCTCGTGCGTGCAGTGAAAGCGATCGAGCAGATCATATCATAATACTATTTGACATTGTAATATTTTATGTTTAATCTTTTGCATGTTTGTGTGCTGCTATGCGTCCCTGTGTGTGTAACAAGCATAGTGTGCGCGCTGTGCACGAGCCTAGGAGCATTTTACTAATGTGCTGTTAAAATAACAATGAAATGCTGTTTTTTGTTGGTCAATGGCACGATCACTTTCCACTGCCTCAAGATAGCAATACGCCAAGAATGCACATGAACACACCTCCCTGTAAGACCAGCACGCCCATGGGCGCAAAGATGGGCGCAGGTGCATTTGCTATTTAAACAATGTGGGCGCCGGACGGGAAATTGACAGCTGTGTCGGTCTTAAACTAGCAAAGACACTTGCGTCAGGCTTTGCGCTGCGCTGGATGCAAAATAGGGCCCTGAAGGTGTTCAGGTGAGTTTGGATACTAGGGTTGCACAATATATCACTTTTCTATCATCGCAGTATCAACTGGCGCAATAAACACATCGCGAAAGGCTGCGACACATCATGAAAGACACTCAGAGATTCTTTGTGTTCGTTGAAAGAAATATCAGTAGAAAACTGCACCTCATAATGTAACTGTCATCCTTTTTTAGAGCTGCATTTTATATTCAATATGTTGTATTTTAGCAGAATACTGAAAGCAGCCGAAACGGAGTACACTTTAAAATGTATTTATTTATCACACGTTCTATCGTTATCGCAATTCTAAACAACGTTCTCGCATATTCTCCTCATATCGTGCAGCCCTATTGGATACCATCGCTGTGGTTACCTTGGTCGATCTCAGTGACGCAGCATTCCTCCAGAGCTCCAGATGGGCTGTGGACCTTTGCATCGATCACACCCTTTGCCCCGTTCAGGCTGACGGCGAACGATGCTGGCTGGTTCACCTTCAAACCCGACTCCTGCTCGACAACACATACTCACACACTCAACACCACATCACCATTATTTAACAGCCAACCACATAACTATCCAACCTCACCCCCCTGCTGAACACGATCATCAGCAAACTGTTACTCAATACGGCCTACTTAATAGCACCGTGATGTCCACAGTATCATATTCATATACATTATGCTACTATTTAGCTTACCTGGAGGTTGCTAACAAGGCTAAAGAGGAGGGCTGTGCAGTGAAAAGGCAGAGAAAGCAGGTTTTTGTGTAAGTCACACAGAAACTGAAGAGAACAGAGGAAGAAAAAGTAAAAAAATAAATACTGAGAGGTTTATGCCTCGATGCAGAGGTCCAGGGTTCGAATCCGACCTGTGACAATTTCCTGCATGTCTTCCCCCTCTCTCTCCCCTTTCTCACCTAGCTGTCCTGTCAAAAATTAAAGGCGGAAAAGCCCCAAAATTAAAAAAATAAAGTATATTTATAAGTTTATATTTGTAGGTTTATGTATATGTTTGAGCATATCTGTGTTTATGTGAGGGGGGGGGTCTGCATGCAGGTGAAGATACATGATCATGTACGAAAGTCAGTGGAGTGTAGTGGCAGTGGAGGCCTATTACCAACAGAAAAAGAATAAAAATAGATGAAAAGTTAGGCACGATAAAAGTAAAAAATACTCATGGTAAGTCAACATGATGGGCAGGGCCACACGGAATCTGCGGACATAACAATTTTGTTTTCACAGATTCCACAGATTTTCAACAAATTTAAAAGAATTGAAATAAATGTTAACACATCTCCGCCCCAAGCAGAGAAACAGTCCGCTAAATTTTGCAGATTTTCATTCTGGATCACTGCTGAAAACGGTTATAAAAAAAAAATAATTAAAAAATCCGCAGATTCCATTTAGCTCTGTGGATGAGTCACATTTTTGATGACATAATTGATGTAATAATTATAATTTTGATTTAGTCATAATGTTTAGTCATAAGTTTTTTTTTTTTTTTTATCCTGCATAACTTTAACTTTTTTCTTTTCTTTCTCGGTTAGAAGTGGGCTTCCACAGTTTTGCCTGTATTTGTGCGAGTGAGAACAAAGACAGAGGAAAAGTAGCCCATGTGAGACCTCTTTAACCCTTTAGCGCCCCGTATCACTTTTGGGAGCTGGGAGGCTGTTGGCAGCCTTTAGAATGAGGCACGAGAAACACACACAGTCCTCTAGTATCCCAGAAGCCCTTGCACTGCCTAACAATGCAGCAGCAGGTGCCTGTACCTCTGAACTCTCATCTTATACAACTATAAGCCTCCTGGCCTGCTAAACCAGTCGCTACTCTGCTCTGCTATATAAGTTTTAAGTATACTCGACTTAAAACAAACTATTACACTTAACTCCACACTATCAAAGTCCTTATGAGCAGGAAATATTTGTCTATTGTGTAAAAAACAAAAAAACTGAACTGTCATGATATTCTGTCCACACTCAGACTACTTTAATCTGATATATGACATACTCTGATCTGCTGCTACTGCTGCTGCGTTGTAGGCAGTGCACTGCGGCCTGGCGTGTGTGCACACGGATGTGTGTGTGTCTCAGAGCCTCACCTGAAGACTGGCAACAGTGAGGCGACGGGAGTCGTCTGAGGGCGAGGCCACAGGGACCACGAAGGGGCTGTCGGGGATGTGCTCGTCGTTGAAGCGGATCGACACCTCGTAGTCTCCTACAGGAGAACGGATTTCAAGTCAGGAAGTCACAAAAATAGTCACACAAATGCAAAAAACAGTTTACGGAGAGTAAAAGAGTATTAAAAACACCACTAAAGAGGAGACATTTACTGGATGGGTTTTTTTTCCCGCTGCACACGCTTAAAGAGTAATTTCAGTTGTTTTCAACCTGGACCTTATTTTCCCATGCATAGGTGTCTAATGTGAACAAACATTTTTGAAATTGGTCCAGTTTTGAGCAAGAACGCTGCAACTGGCAGCCGTGAACCGGGCTGCAATGTAACCCTATGGGGCAAATGTGCATTGTCAATTTACATCCACTAAAAGAGCTGTTTTTGCCACCGACTCAGATTGTTATTCTAAGTGTCATTTTATCATTATGGAAAGGATCCCTGCAGAGATAGACCTTTGTGTTAAAGAGTAAGATCCTTTACTTTAAAACGTGTATAGTGCCAGCATATTTTCACATGTAAATCGGTAAATTTTTAGTTTATTTAAACCAAACCAGAGTGGTGTTTGTTGAAACAGTGGAAAGACTACTTTTAGTTAAGATAGTTTTATGTAGTTTCTGTCGACTTGGAATTGAGTTTGTTTTACTATGATAAGATTACTGTTTATTTAAATAGAGCCTTTCCATAATGTTGTCAGACACTTAGAACAATAATCTGAGCATGTCAGTGGCAAAACAAGCATTTTTTTGTGGTCGTAAATTGAAGGTGCGCAATTGCCCTATTAACTTACACTGGAGCTCGTTTGGCCGCTGCTGACTGCAGCGGTCTTGCTTAACCAGTCATCAGTAGATGATACACATACACAAACATAGGAAAATAGGGTCCAGGTTGAAAAAAAACCCAAAGTTACCCTTTAATTCCCATGCATAAACCTTTCCCTGTCTCTTCTCTCACCAGGCTCCTGCACGATGTAGGACACTCCACTGGAGCCGTCCTTGCGGTCCTCGAAGGCAATTTCAGCCTTGCTCGGCCCCTCCACAGCAATACTGAGACCTCCGGCACCAGCCTCCCTCGTCCAGATACTGAACTCAGCTACACACAACACAGGGGCCAAAAACAGTCAGGTACACTGTATATATCGCAGCACACGTACATGGCAAGGCAGCTTTATCTGTATAGCACATTTCAGCAACAAGGCAATTTAGAGTGCTTTACATAACACATTAAAGAGCAGTTAACGACAATTAAGGAGAATATAAAACCGCTAAAATAGAATAACTAATACGACACAAACTAATAATCCGGCAACCACCACACCAACCTGGTACTCCAGCTTCTGCTCTCTCCAGGCCCGGCCCTCCAGCGCGGACCTTATGAGCCCCGCCCTCTCCCAGGGGGCCCACGGTGAACTGGAACGGGCTGCCAGGCACGTGCACGCCGTTGTATTTCACACACACGGTGTGCACACCCGTCTCGGTGGGGACAAAGCGGATGCAGTAGGTGTTGTTCTCTCCCTCCATAATGTCGGCCTTGTGAACCTGGCCAGATGGGCTGGTGACCTGAGCCGTCATGTCCGCTATGCTAATCTCTGAAGAGACGGGCAGACAGATGTTTGAATAACTGAAGACACACCTGCAGAGAGACTCTGTAACGTTGAACTTCCAATGACAATGAAACATAAAGTTGTTTGTTTTTTTATACATGGATGACGTGTATCTGTAACACGCTAAAATGTGGAAACGTGAACTGATTCATTCATGTCAGTTACAAAGAAATATCTTGAAAATTTGCTGACATTAGCCAAAGTTACTGGTCATACAAGCAGGGCTTTAAATTGACACCCGCCAAAACAAAATTAACATTGTAAAGTTACTAGCCAATTTGGCTGGTGATGAATGTAGAGAATAACCCTGCGTCTGTTTGATTCAGCAGGCTACAGGAATGATTTAGCAGTGTTTCCAGATTGGTCTGTTTTCCTGATTTTCAAATCAGGAAGACCAGGGTTTTTCCAAAGTAATCCAACAGTAAAAGACATCACATCTAACAAGGCACACCAACTGTGACACAATGTGAAGTTTGATTACTACGACGCATCGTAATGTAATTATTACCTGGGATCTTGAGGCTGAGGTCACACTGGCTGCCGACGTTGGCGACTGATGCTGCTCTCCTCTTCCTCGTGATGCTCTCCTTCATCCTGCCCTCCCCTGTTACCTTCACGGTGAATGCACTTCCTACACACACACACACACACACACACACACACACACACACACACACTTTAGTAATTCAGAACAACATTGATTTGCTCCGAAATACCCGTTTTTTTTTTTTTTTTAATATATATATATATATATATATTTATTTAATTTTTTTCTTCAATCGAGGGTCTTACAATCATAGATATAAAATTAAACAAAAACAGTCATACTAAAGAAAACATTAACAAACAAACAGTCATGGCTATAGGTTTCCACCATCAAAGTAGTCATTAACTATTTCTACTGCCATAAATCATCCATTTTTTCCATTTATGAATGAAAACATTTTCTCTCACTCAAAGCTGGTAAGTCATTTTTTTTCCATAGTGTAAATCTCTTCTATTATTTGTAGCCGTTGTTTTATAGTCAGGAGTTCAGTCTTGTGCCAGTTTCTTGTAGTCCCTGATTGTTTTGAGGTACGCACCAGGCACATGTTGGTCAGCAAACTTGATGTTGATGATGTAATTTCCTGGTTCAGTGGGGCAGTAGGTGACCTTACAGGTGCCGTCCTCCTGGTCCTCAGTGTTGATGTCCACTTTACTGGGCCCCTCAATGGACAGGCTCAGGCCGCCATAGCCTGTATGGAAGGAATACCAGAGAGTGTGGTACTAAACATTACATCTGGATTATTGAAAAGGAAATGTAACAAACTTAATACACTCAGAAATATATATATATATTTATATGTCTTTTTTTTTTATCAAGCGTGTACCTGCATCACGAGTGTCGATGATGAACTCGGCTGGCTCAAAGGTCCTGGCCTCGTTCAGGCCCGGGCCGCTCACACGCACGCGGCTGGCATCACCGATCTCTGATTGGTTGATCATAACGGCAATGGGGCTGCTGGGAATATGGCGACCGTTCTTCTTGATGTTCACAAGGTGCTCTCCAATCTCCTTAGGAACAAATGAGATGCCTGTGACA
Organism: Sander lucioperca; assembly: GCF_008315115.2. Taxonomy (NCBI): domain Eukaryota; kingdom Metazoa; phylum Chordata; class Actinopteri; order Perciformes; family Percidae; genus Sander; species Sander lucioperca. The sequence goes on along the minus strand of NC_050184.1, from coordinate 19,931,988 downwards.
GACACATGCACAAAGACAGCAGTTAAAACAAGGATTTAAGAAGAAGACAACAGCTAAAACGGGTTTCATGCTTCTTGGGCTCAGGGCGGTGCTAGTCTCGCATTGCCAAGATCTGGGTCTGGCTAGGCCACACAACATTCTGGGATGGGAGAAAAACGTTGCCCTGGTTTATTGGAATTTCTTTAAACCAATCACAATCGTTTTGGGCGGCGCTAAGCTCCGGACGGCGCAACATTGCCTCTCCAAAATAGCCTCGGGAAGGAACTTGTTTCGGTGGAAACATCTTCTCGTTCAAAAGTAGTTTTAGTCGTGCAACAGAAAACTCAGATTGGACAGATAGTCTAGCTAGCTGTCTGGATTTACCCTGCAGAGATCTGAGGAGCAGTTAACCATAGTCCTTATTAACTGATCAGAGTTTAGAATGCCAACACAGAAGGTAACGGACATTCGTTCGAAAATGAGGGACATCGGAGCACCGGAACAATCCCAGAAATGAAACGCTGTCGATATAGACTAGGGTGATGCCGAAGGCGTGCATGGTCGCCGCAAACCGTCTGGTCGGATTTCGTCTCTTCTGTAGCCAATCATTGCATCGTGGGGTCCACGTTGTTACAAAATCATTAAGGTGCATGGCTAGGCGCTCTGACTTTCCGCACACAGTCGTCCAGGCTGCAGTTGCTTCATATCGCCGTCCAAACTGCCCCGACCCCGCTGAATGCAAGAAGCACGAAACACATTTAAGACTTATCTCGTCAGTCCATTTCACGCACTCACCAACATGTCCGTTACGCAGCATCTTCAGCAGGCAGGGCTCCTCGCGGCCCGAGGGCGTGGTTAGGGAGGCGGTCAGCTGGCTGAGGTCAAACTCTCCAATGTCCAGTGGGATATCTGCGGCTGAGCCCACCTTCAGATGGGACATCCTCATGGAGTCATCACCTGGGGGACACAGCAGAGACAGGCACACTCAGAGAGAGGAGACAAGATGGTATGGGGCAGTGATAGTCTTAAACTTGTTTGGTCATGCCCTGGTGTAAATTGATTGCATCTACAGTAACTATAACGTGTGGACATTCCTCTGTCTCACTCAGAGGAAACCACCTGAAATCCCACACTAACCCTGGGTCCGGTTGTAGAACTATGCTAACTTGTAACACCAATAACATTACCACCGGCCAAATAAGTCCAGTTTTCCAAACAGGCACATTTTGAACAACTAATCGATTAGTTGATTTAAAACTTTAGATCTGTGAAACTGAGTTTCTCATAATGAATAATGCAAATGATCAATTATTTTGACTAACCTATGGAACATATGTTGATGGATAATCACAGTATGTCAAAGTTTATTCAGGAGACAAGAAAACCATTTCAATTCTTTCAAATGCTATAAAATTGAATACCCAAACCCTTTTTGGTTAAAAAGAAAACCATACTTCTGATATAAAAGTTTTGGAAACGGGTCAAATTTGACCCAAGACAACATAAGGGGTTAAAGGCGGTTCATATTTCCTGTTAATCATTGAGTATTTAAGATCATATGGTATTACCAGTAATCCTAGCAGAGAAGGGGCTGCCAGGGATGTGCTTGTCGTTGTATTTGACCAGGATGCTGTAGTCTCCAGGCAGGACGGGCAGGTAGGACACAGTGCACGTCCCATCCTGGTTGTCAACACAGCTGATGTCGGCCTTGGATGGACCCTCGATGGCCAGAGACAGACCGCCTACAAGGACACGATATGAATAGATTGTTTTTACTGCGATTACGTTTTGGCCCTCTCTTCTGCTTTCTTTCTTTTCGGTCTGATGATTTCTTTTTTCTTTTCTTTTTTTAAAATCGATTTTTCCTTTATTTCTGTGTCATGCACACAAAATGCCCAACCCTCATGGGTTTTTAAAGACACTTTAATGTCAGTTGCAGTGTTCAAACATTTCATTGAATTTCACAAAACTACAAGTTATTTTACAGGTCGTTCTTAAAAAAAATATTCTTTCAGCCCCCAAGCTTGGCAAATATAATCTGCCACAAAAAAGTTTTCATAATCATCCAGCCAGAAAAAATCATCATAAATATGGGTTTCAACGGAACAATAAAACAAAAAATGAACCTCATTCTCAATTTCAGCTAACTCACATAATAAGCTAAGTGTGTCCTCCTCTGGAGTGGCTTTAAACCTTAGGCCGGTAATGTTCCTGAGCCTAACTGCTCATAGGGATCTTTGTCTTTTGTTTAAATTATACTTCCGATAAATATCTGTTGTGGTGTTAGAAGTTTGAGCGAGCTGGTGAGTGTGGTTTTGTTAAAAACAAAATTAAGTGGTGTGTAAAATAACCTTTGCTACAATTTTGAGTACGTCAATATATGTTTGCCTTTGTAACGTGCAGGGCTGTAACGATACGATCGATCTGGATCGATTCAGTCCTCAACGATCCAATATTATCAATGCAAATTGAAAATATCGATAAATAGACATCTTTAAGATGCGCCTTTATTTTGAAATTCTGACTTTATATTTATTCTTTTCATTAAAAAGAGTAGTTTGTTTTAAATTTAAATGTCTGGACGAGCTTAGTAATAAAACAGTCAAATTGTATTGTGTTTTTTTGTAAATATATATATAAATGTAACCGATTGTGTTAAATGGGCGTCTCGTATCAGTCGCAGGCCACAGAACTGAATCAAAATCATATCGTGGCAGACTTTGTGATATCAGTAGATACTGTATCGTCCAAAAACCCAGAACAACAAGGAGTGCCAGGGCTTCTTTTATCCCTGTGGCCATTAAAAAGCTTAACTTACTTCATTAACTGCTGCTTTTTATGCGTATCTGTGTTAGATAACTGGATAAGCTTGGATTGATCATTTATTTATTTATTCCATTCAATTTGTACTTGCCTCACAGCACTTAGCATGTATTTATTTACTTTACTGTTTCTAATGTTTTTAGCTTGTTTGGTTCAGTTTGTCCCTTGTTTTCATTTGTGGTATGGGCTTTTTCTGTGTTTGTTTCTGTTGTTGTGCTGTCAATATGTTATGTTTGTCATGATCCTTCATGTGATTTGATGCCTGTTGCAGATCAAATTTCCTTCAGGACAATAAAGTTGAAAGTTGAAGTTGAAGTTGAAAGAATAGATGTAATATTGTATGGTGATTTACACCCCTAATCTACACAGGCGGCTGCATACAGTCAGATGTATTCTGCCATACGACTGCTACATACCCTCTCCAGCATCTTTGGTGTTAACAGTGAAGACAGCAGGCTTGTTGACAGTCCCATGGATCAGGCCTGGGCCATACGCACTGACATTACCACTGTTCATGTAGTCCACGTAGAACTGTAGGGGACTTCCTGTGAATGGAGAAGAAAGGAGAAGAATATCTCATGCACCTTTGGAGGTTACACATTTCCGTTGGATTTTCAAAACACTTGTGTCAGAAGTTGTACCAGGGATGTGGATGCCATCGTATTTGATGTCCATCTCGTGCAGACCGGCCTCAGTGGGAGCGTACTTGACCGTAACGGTGCCGTCCTTGTTGTCTGTGATGTCAGGCTTGGCCACGGTGCCCGATGGCATTCGGACTTCACCTTAAGCAGAGGACAGAAACATTTCGTACAGTGAGACACACGCAACACACAGATCATCACTTGACACACAACACTGGGCTTCAATCAGTCTGCGATGGGCTGTTATTGTTGGAATGGGATGTCATTCTATTGGACCGTAATTCGTAAAAAAAAAAATCCAATATTCTGATAAAAATCCAGAAACGCGTAACAAAACAAACAGATTTCCCTAACATTATTTATTTGTAGTCCTCACTAAAAATAATATGATAATGCAGTTTAAAAATAAACTTGTTTGTTTTATTGTCACAACAGAACAGAGAAACATCAAAATATATTAAAGTTCTGATACATAAAATGTATGAAAATACAAACTTAAGATATTCAACTTAAAGGGTTAAACAGGAGTGTTGCCAACAGAGACGTTGCCCTCTGGTGGACAAACTATGCAACGCCAACACTCATAACATGGTTGAAGGGAGTTTCGTCCGGTTTTATTAGATTTTTTAAATATTCATTTATCGGCCAATTATAAATGCCGATTGTTTGGAAAATGCCTAATATCGGCCGATAATATCAGCCCGCCGATATATCGGTTGGGCTCTAGAGGAAACCCTGATTATAGTGCAGACGGGTTTATGTTACCTGTGATCTCTCCCTTCTGGATGGTGAATGGGATGACCAGGTCAAACGGCCTCAGCCCTGCCACATCCAGACCGTTCATTCCCATTGGTCTGTCTGTTGCCTGGGAAACAGAGAGCAGAGGTCAGATACACACAGTCCGCGACCAGGGTTGTGGTGATGGGTGTGGTGGCGGTTAACAGTAAACGTCACAGATGCTGTTGACACAGCGCAGGACAGACGGGCAAAAGTTTCCAGAACACCAACAAACAGAATGGGGTGAGACAACCATGAGATGAAATGATTGGACAATGGGGGATGACAATGGTGATCATGGTCAGGATGATGACACCGACACAAACTGCGAGAGAGAATAAGATGAGGACAAAAACACTGGTAGGTCATGGGGAGAATGACAAAGCACAGTTAGCCATTTTGTGAAATGTGGAGCAGCTGACATGCCCACATTGATCATTCTCAAAATGGCTTTTGTCTCCTAAGCGAGTCGACATGGAGCACCGCTGAACAGACGGACTGCACAATAACTCATGGGAGATATCTAACTCCCAAATTGCAAGGGGCACATTTCCCATGTTGTGGAATAAACACTGTAGGGCTGCAACTAACAATTATTTCCATTGTCGATTTATCCGTTAATTACTTGTTTGGTCTTTAAAATTTCAGAAAATTAGGGGAAAAATAGTGTCAATCAGTGTTTCCCAAAGCCCAAAATGACATTGCCAAATGTCTTGTTTTTCCCACAACTCAAAGATACTCAATTTACTGTCACAGAGGAAAATAGTCACATTTAAGAAGCAGGAATCAGAGAATTTTTTACTTTTTCCTTCATAAAAAAAATGGACTCAAACCGATTAATCGATTATCAAAATAGTTGGAGATTCATTTAATAGTTGACATCTATCGATTAATCTTTGCAGCTCTAAAAAAAAACAAAAAAACTGCGTGTGTATATTTTGGAACTGCGGCACACAGGAGAAGAATATGAATGTGCCTTTTTTGCTATTGCTAAGTGCAGCTCTGTTGCATTTTCCATGTGTTTGAGGAATCCTGTTTATGAGATGGAGGGAGTGAAATGAGAGATAAAGTCCCGTCAAGAGATAAAACACCTGCAAGGAGAGACAGCAGACACTGATGCGGGCTGATGAAAGAAGGAAGCCATGTCTGAGGATGTGGATGAGGGAAAGGAAAGAATAGAAGAAGTTGAGTTGAGAGGGAAGAGAGGCTGCAGACAGAGGTTTTAGGTACCCAGGGCTGTTGAGCGTAGTACTGGGGCATTTGGCTCTGCTGCATGAGCTGGTCTGATGGGGCTCCTTCCAGCGCCTGAGGGGGGGGGTGGTGGGAGGGGTGAGGGGGTAGGTAAGGGGGTTGTGTAGAGGATGGAGAGGGTAACAAAGATGGAAGGGGATTGGATGGGGAAAAAACAGTAGTCAGAGTGATTTAGAAAACGTCTTGCGCAACCAGGACCCAATCACGAAGCTTCTGTGGGGAGAAACGGCGTCAAGGAACTCTGCAGCGTTTTCCCTAGGTTTGTGGAAGACTCATGGTGCGTTCCATAGGTACTCAGAAGTTGGATTTTCTGAGGTCAAAGTCGGAAACACGCCCCCCTGACCTCGGATTTCCAAGCTCGGAATTTGGGCAACCACTGAGTACACCGAACTAAAAATCCAACATGGCTGCTCCATGCATCAACAGTTGTGAAAGCTGTAGTAACATACAGTTATAAGCACTTCTGTGTTATTTGTGTCTCACTAAATCAGTCGTACAGCAGTTGCTGTCCATCTTCTAACTGTGGACGCTGTTTGTATGCACAAAAAAAACAGCGTAATGCATTGTTAACAACTGGCATGCTAACTGCTAACAATTAGGTGCACATATTTATTAAGGGTCTGCCCTAAAAAAAAAAAAATAAAAAAAAAAGTTACGTTTTTCGATTAAAAAAATAAATACAATTTCACATAATTTTGGACCATTACTATTACCACCATAACTGTGTCTAAAACATTGGAAAAGCTAGAGCAGATAATAAATAAATAAAAACACTCAAAAAGCTTAAAGAAAAAACTTGCTAAAGAAGTCCACTGGGAACTAACTACAATCATTAGATCTGAGAAAAGTCATTTAGTTACATTCATTCAGCTTAGCTGGAGCACCAAACGGCCTTAGGGTGCTGCGCCTAAGCCTCATAAATGGTAGGGAAAACCTGTCCATGCACTTTTTACACTAAACACAAACCCAGAGGAAGTGTGTGTGTTGGTTGCTCTGTTTGTTATTCTAGTATATCCAGCATCAGTCACACTCTTTAATACATTATAATGTAGCACAGCTAGCTGATTCTGCAACACGAGTCATCACTTGACAATATTCTGCACTATGCATATTTATTTATTTATTACTCCGTGTCACCTCCTACTGTGCAATATGTCATTTCTATTCATCCGCACCTTACTCATCTGTATATCTGCGTATTTATATATTTTTTGACCTGTCTGTTTCTAATAAGGGTGTTTACAGTGTACATTTTACTATTATTATTATTCTCTTATTCTATTTTTTCTATTTCTTATACTTTTTGTATATTTTTCCTATGTCTATTTAATGTGTATTTGTGTTATTCTGATGTGTGTGAATTTTTCTTTTGAGCTGCTGTAACAAGGGAATTTCCCCAGTGTGGGATTAATAAAGTCCATCTTATCCAAGTTGTCCTGCCTGCAGCATGATCTGATCAGCTTTTCTGTTTTTCTTTGACTCTGCTCTTGTTATTTCGTTTTTTGTTGTTCCACTAATCTGTCTGTCAACAGGGCAGTGCAGCAAAAGAGCCTGTATGCTCAACCAACCTGCCCCGTGTAAATAAAAGTGAAAATGCACGTCACTCACCGTGACTTGGAAAGGACTGTTAGGGATGTGCTCCCCTCCGAAACGGACGCAGATGACATACTCGCCAGGCTGCGGCGCCGTGTAGAAGATGTCAAATGTACCGTCCTCGTTCTCAACGACGTCCACGTCGAGCTCCGCCCCTTCGGGCGTGCACACGCTGCAGGTCACCTTGCCTTTCCCAGCCGCCTTGGCGTCCACTGTGATGACTGTCTGTTCGCCAATCTGGATAGTTGGGCCAACGCCTGCGCCTTAACAACGGAGAAGAAAGGGTCAGTGGTGAGATGAATTTCTGACAATAACATATCTTACGGAACAAAAACAGGCACACACTTCCTTAAACACACACACACACGCACACACCCACACATACAACATTCAGCATGCACATTCCACAATTACGAGACAGGGATAAAGCTGGATGAGATCTAGTCATGTTATATCCGTCTACACTATGTTGTTACTATTGACTCATATGTTATTGTCATACAGTTTTCCATGTAGAACTGAAAGCTAGATTAGCCATTCCACCATGCCATCCTACCTACTCCGTTAGTCCATTAGTCCGTCCAACAAAAAAAATGAGAGAGGGAAACGAAGACAAACGTTTTGACAAAGGAAGTGAAAAATGAGATGAGAGGAAGAGAAGGTATGGGAGAGAGAATTTAATTTAATTTTTAATAGAGTAGAAAGAAAGAGAGAGAGAGAGAGAGAGAGAGAGAGAGAGAGAGAGAGAGAGAGAGAGAGAGAGAGAGAGAGAGAGAGAGAGAGAGAGAAAAAAATGGGGTATCATGTTGAAAGCTGGGGCCACCATCCTCCATGCTGACAGAACAGAGGAAGAAAGAAAAGGAAGAGTAGTTCCTCTACATTACAAAGTCGTTCAGAAGGCTTACCTAAACCGTGACCGCCGATTGAGACTGATAATAGGAACAGTGAGAAGCAGGGGAGCGAGAGAAAAAAAAAGGTGACAAATAAAAAGACAGTCAGGTGGGGGTGGGGGTGGTGGGAGGCAATCACTGTGCTCCAAACACTTGAAAACAAACGGTGATAGTGGAGTGTGAAGCAGGGAGTGTGTGTGTGTGTGTGTGTGTGTGTGTGTGTGTGTGTGTGTGTGTGTCTGTGTGTGTGTACAGCAAGGAACTTAGGTGAGGGGGGAGTGTAACTGAGGAGCACAGCGTGAGGAACACAACATAACAATGCATGAAAAAAAATGAGATATGAGCAGCAGGTACACTGAGAGATGAAAGTCAATATTTTTCACGACTGATTGATCCTCTTTCGCACTCTCACAGATACCACTCATGTCTGACGCTTAGTGTGAAGCTAGAGCCAGCGGCCGCTTAGCTTAGCATAGCATATCGACTGGAAATGCAAACAGAGAAACAGCCCGGCTCCGTGTCCCCTAGCGTTATTATGAATCCCACTACTTTTGTTGGCAAGACCATATACTGTAAAAATAGTGGACGTAGCAGCAGTGCTGTCACTCCGAGTTTGGCAATTTTCCTGTCGCCAACTTGTTTTTTTTTGCAACCGCATGTGACAATTTTTGACGAGAAGGCGTAGCTGAGGAGGATGACGCGGCCAAGCCAGTGTTGTTTATGGTTTCAATGGCGCTGCGCTAAGCTAAACGCTAAAGGGGGAAAGTTGCCAATTTCTGAAGCGAGTCATCCAGTGGAGATTTACCAACGATAAACAGGGACCTCTGGGTACTGGCGCCATTCATCATTCCTCATAGAATGCAGCTTTAAAGGCACTTCCACTTTGGCTTCACTTTTCAAACCCGGAAGCTCCGTCCATTATTTTTACAGTCTATGGGCAAGACAGCATTCAAGCGCTAGGATTGGCCAGGCACCCATGCCCGCGTGTTCGGGGTCCTATCCCCTGACCAATGGGCTATCCTGTCCCTACGCAGGGCACATTTTTGCCAAGAAATGTAGTGGGATTCAATAACATGTTTTCCCTTTGCTTCCAGTCTTTATGCTAAGCTTAGCTTCCCCTGGCTCCAGCTTCATATTTAATAGACAGATATGAGAGTGGTATCAATCTTCTTCATGTAACTCTCTGCAAGAAAGTGAGTGCATTTCCTAATACGTTAAACTGTGGATGAAACATAAATAACACAACACTGTGCAGCTCGTTTGTGTTTTCTATCACAAAATAGGAACCAATCTTCAGAGCGGTGGCTTCCTGCTGCTGTTCACCCCAATTTACAGTAAACAAAGTCCTCTTGCAACAACATTTGGATGTGTGAGGACATAAAATCCTGGTGAAAATCTGGTCCGGGGGTTTTGTATGTAACAGTAAAATTCATTATCATGCAGGAGAGAAATTTGACCAACAATACAACGGATTTGAAGTCTAAATCATTATATAAAAATCAGAGTATTGCTACCTCTCCAAGGTTAAAGGACTTGTGTCCTTTAAGTCCATTTTTCAAACATATGAAAACAAATATATGAGCAGTGGTCTAACTGTGCTGTACATACCTGTGACAGTGCACTTGCTGGCGTCTCCAGTGGGAAGGGCTCTGATACGGTAGGGTGAGTATGGGATCTCGTCCCCGCCGTACTTAATGAGGATGGTGTATCTGCCAGTCATGTCCGGCACATAGGACACCAGATAGGTCCCGTCATGGTTGTCACGGATATTGGCCTTCTTAGGCTTCCCCTCTGGGTCCTTTAGGGGTGGAAGTGGCCAAAGTTTAAAAACAGTTACCAGAATAATGTGTTTTTATTATGTGGGACATTCTACCACAGGTGTAGTACCACATGTTAAACTATGAGAAACACGTAACGTGAGAAACACGTAACGTGCCATCTCAGTATGTTTTTATGCCTGAAAAAAACATGTTTTTATACGCATGTCAGAAAGGTTTCCTAATGAATTTCTTTGATACAAATAGCATTTTCTTATTGATCGCATGTCCCTGATTTGATCTCACACAGTTTTGTAACTCCTATAATAAATATAAGCGACTTTGTGGTTAATTGTAGTAGATGGTAAGCACAGAATAACCGCAGGCAGATTGTTAAAAATCTACCTTTACATCCCAGATTTCTACAAATACGCAATGGTGGATATATATTCCCCGCACCTTCATATACACATTTAAAGAGATCAGTGGTGGAAGAAGTATTCAGATCCTTTACTTAAGTAAAATTACTAATACCACACTGTAGAATTACTCTGTTACAAGTAAAAGTCCTGCATTGAAAATGTTACTTAAGTAAAAGTATGCAAGTATCATCAGGAAAATGTTCTTAAAGTCTTAAAAGTAAAACTACTCACTGCTCAAAATCCTCACATTTTAGACACTGGAAACGATCCAAACAGTTGTGTGTTTGATCGTCTAATCATTTCAGCTGGACTTGTAGGCTGTTGGATAGTTTAATTTATAATAAAACATATTTTATAAACTACGTGTGTTTTGTGTGCAAAAATGTGTAAAGTACCTAAAGCTGTCAGAGTAATGTAGTGGAGTAAAAAGTACAATATTTCTTTCTGGAATGTAGCGGAGTAGAAGTAGAAAGTGGAATGAAACGAAAAGACTCAAATTAAGTACAAGTACCTCAAATTTGTACTCAAGTACAGTACTTGAGTAAATGTACTTAGTTACATTCCACCACTGAAAGAGATTAATTCATGAATATTTTCTTAAATAGTCAATAGCATGCGAGGACTCACAGTGATCTGCACTGCCAGCAATCCCTCGCCTGCATCTTTGGCGTCAATGGTGAACTCGACGGGCAGAGAGGCGGGCACCCCGGTGGTGTTAAGGCCGGGCCCGCTGGCACGCACTTTACTGGCATCGTGGGTGGGGAGCACCTTCACCTTGTAGGGGCTGACAGAGGGAGAGAGGAGAGGGACAAATACTCAGCTGTCACAAAATGTTGATTGAACATCAGTCTATAACCATGACCTTCTTCTTCTTCCGGTATTTCCCCGTTGCCGCCGGAAGTTCTGCCGTATGTCTATTTTTTCAACTGGATTTCCGTTACCTTCCTCTTTCTTTGTGGATCCGGTGGATTTCAGAGGACTATGGTTAACTGCTCCTCAGATCTCTGCAGGGTAAATCCAGACAGCTAGCTAGACTATCTGTCCAATCTGAGTTTTCTGTTGCACGACTAAAACTACTTTTGAATGTACACATGTTCCACCAAAACAAGTTCCTTCCCGAGGCTATTTTGCAGCGGCACCGTTGCTCCATCCGGAGCCTCGCGCCGCCCAAGACGATCGTGATTGGTTTAAATAAATGCCAATAAACCAGAGCACGTTTTTATCCGTCCAAGAATGTTGTGTGGACTAGCCAATGGTGTGGAGGAAGGTCTGGCAATGCGAGACTAATTGAACATAGAATCTGTGCGTGTCTAACCCCTACTTTCCACCGGGGGCGTCTGCGCTGCGTTCCGGAGGCGCCGCGGCCTCCTGCGAGCAATCATGGCCATTTAAGTCAATGTTTGATATTCCACCACCCGCTTCACCGCGTGTCCCAGAAGCATGCGTGAAGCGTGTAGTGGTCTAACTCTACTACTACTGTAGAGACAATAAAATCTGCGAGTCGGGCAGCAAGACGCTCCGCTTCTGAGATGCTCCCGGAGGACGGAACAAAACCAGAACGCAGCACAGACGCGCCCGGTGGAAAATCCGGGTAAGTGCGATTGTGTGTTACCTGCGTGGGATCTCCTCGTCAGCATATAATACATTAATGGAATAGGGTCCCTCTCTGGTGGGAACGTAGTTGACGGTGTGGGTCTGATCACCGTTATCCACCACTTCCACAGGCTCCACCACACCTAAACACACACACACACACACACACGCACGCACACACGCACGCACGCACACGCAGAAACAGAAAGATTCATTCAACCTTTATTTATACTTGAGAGATCATTGACGTGCAACCCTGTATTTACAATGACATCGAGTCAGTTACAAAATCAAAGAAAGGAGAAACGAAAACAAGAAAAAAATCAAAAACACAGAAAAGGAAGCGAAACCATCATAAGAACATAGAAAGACACTAAAACTTTCCGAATTGTAAAAACAAGAAGAAGGCACAAGAAAGTGTTGTATTTTATACCACGGGTCAGGTGCACTAAAATTAAAAGCAGTTTAAGAAGTTAAAATACAAAGTGTATAAATTCTTAGTTAGGATTCTTTTTTTGTATGTCAGAAAATCCAAGCTTTAAATCGTGCATAGAGATACGCAGAAACATTAGAACACAGACTTACCTTTGGGTCCTTGTACGCGGACCTGCAGTGGGGCCACTCCAGCTTTGGAGGCGTCCACTGTGAATGCCTGAGGAATGTTGGCTCTGACATTGGTACCCAGGCCTGGACCCTGGCATTTCACCTTGGTACTGTCCACTGTGTCACTGACTGGCACAGAGAACGGACTGCCTGCACAGACAAAACCTCAGAAAAGTTAGCAACAAGTATTCTAAGGTACCCTAGCTGTTAAGCAAGCAGAGACAGAGACGTTTCTAAAACATTATCATATGGAACACCCTCCACGTTTTCCTCTCTCGTTTCCGGTTCTCTCATGGCGCCTGTCTGGAGTCAGAAATTCTTGCCTTGACTCGGCCAAGATACATGACAGACTACACATTGGTCCCCAAACAATAATAGATATTTACTACCGGTGTGATGTCATTCTGAACATCAACATATCGGATCGCTGCATAAACTTGCGTACTCGCCGATACGATACCACCATTTTAGGCAGCATCGGAGGTATTGGAGATACTGGTATCGGAACAACTCTAATTTGGATGCAACCAGATCAGTGCTTAACTCATATTTAAATTCCTAAATATGTTAAACAAGATGACAACAATATTGAAGTGTTTTTTTTAACAGTGATTAGACTAACAATTCAGTACCTGTGATGGGCTGTCCTCCATAGGTGACATTGAGGTTGTATTTGCCGGGCTCGTATGGGATGTACTCCACACTGCAGCTGCCATCCTTGTTATCAGTGCAGGACATTTTGGCCTCTGATGGACCCTCCATTGCCAGACCAAGACCACCAGTACCTGCTCCTCTGCAGAGAGAAGACAATGGGCATTATAAAATACAATCCAGGGAAGAATAAAAGGGTGCCATCAATCCAGGAGTGGGCTCGTGAGAAAAAAAATTGTTTATCACAACAACAACAAAAAGACTCCCAGAAACACACACATTGACATTTGTGTTTTTTCACCGTGAATGTTTTCGCCTCGCTTACCGAGTTTCCACTGTGAACTTGTTGGGCTTGTTGGTGATGCCACATTTCAGGCCGGGACCATGCACACGAACGCGAGCTGGGTCACAGCCTTCGGTGACGGCAACACGGAATGGACTCTTAGGCGCTGGAGAGCCATCGTAGCAAACCTCCACACTATGAGGGCCTGAGGCATACACACAAAATCAGGACCGCTTCTAACTCATGTATCGGAGAACAGCAAACCTACACATTTCTGCACAAAATGTTCCGTTTGAACTCACCCTCCTCATAGGGAGTGTACTCTACGTTGTAGGTTCCATCTCCAAGATCGGTGATCAGTGCGTCCGTACGGCTGCCGGACGGGTTGCTGATGACGGTTTTGATGTGGTCACCTCCGGTCTGTGTGAGAGCACGAGCATCCACAGTGAAGTCTGTGGTCGCCTCACGGAAAACACCTAAACGCACAGGACAGGGGAACACACAGAATGGTGGTGAAATGTTTGCAGGTCTGCACAGACTTGGATCACATTTAGGGATGTACCAATCCAACTCAGATACTTCTGATGCGGAGTACCAATGCCAGTGCTCTCTTTGTTTTTCTTTTTCCAAATTTAAAACCTGTGGAATTCATTGGAATCATCTTTACAGAGGGGTATATGAGGTCAGAGATTGCTGTGGTGCAGCAGCCCCGGCTTTAATTGAATGAATAGTGAAAGCAGAAACACTGTTTTCATAGTAACATTGACAAAGAAACTGTATTTCAATGTGGATCAGTCACATCTGGCAATAGGATAAACAAAGGGAACAGGATGAATATAAAAAAATAGCACATGTAGGTACAATGCAAACAACATGTATTTACAGCATACATGAAGGATAAATGCAAAAAAATAAAAAATACACTAGGGCTGGGCGATATGGAGAAAATCAAATATCAGGATATTTTTGACCAAATACCTCGATATCGATACCGCAACGATATTGTAGTGTTGGCTATTGGTGCTTTCACAAAATATTTACACAATGAGATTTTTGATAAATAATCACCAGTAATGTGGATATAATGTGTGTGATATAAAGTGGGTAAAGGCAAATAATAGAACTGTTACAACAGTCTGGTAAGTTCAGAAAATGACATCACTTTACTGTAATGCAGCCTTTAAAACCAGGAAAAGACAACACTTATGCCATATTAAGATATCCAAAATCCAAGACGATATCTAGTCTCATATCACCCAGCTCTAGTATACACAAAATTAAAAAAAAGGGTAAAAACCACATCATCTGCAGCAGTTTTTTTTTTTTTTTTTACCTTTGCCCTCCACTCCTTTTCCGAACACACGGACTCCACTGGCGTCGACCGCAGGCTCCACGGTGAGCCGAGCGGGGAAGTTGGGCACATCCTGGCCACCGTAGCGGATGGTGAGAGTGTACGAGCCGGGGTAGAGAGGGATGTAGGTGATGGTGTAGGTGCCGTCTCCATTGTCCTGGATGTGAACCTCGGCCTCGGTGCCGCTGTCGGAGATGATCTCGATGGTCAGCTCAGCCGGGCCGGCGTTGGTACAGTCCACAATGAATTCCCCTTTCTCCCCCACCTTGGCGCGCTCCAAGCCTGGGCCAGAGCAGCGTACCTGAGAGGAGAGAGATACATGATTGATGACTACATGTGTGTCACAAACAAAATTACTTTTAAATTTAATTTACATGTTATACATATTTTTCAGTAGGGATGGGAATCACCAGAGGCCCCACGATACGATAGTGTTAACGTATTGCGCTATTCTGCGATATTTGGCAAATTAATTACCTTTTTTCCAACTTTAAATTATATCCCCAAAGGAAAACTTTGTTAACATCTGCTTTATCTAAAAAGATAAACTTCTGTTCATCTCACTTCAATTTTATTTCCGCAGACAAACTGACCAACACTGTCACGAAAACATAAATGTGGTATGCACCTGACAAACTGAACTGTTTGTATTATAATCGAGTCGAATGATTCAAATTCTCATGTGCACTTTATAATAATCATTTTTGCTTGTTTTACTTTTTATTTTTTGGAATTATCATGTTATCATGAAGGATGCTGAATAAGCCTTTAAGGCTTATTTCCTCTCCTGCACTGCGATTGCTTGTTGTATTAAAATCTATTCTTAGTACATATCTTTGTGCAAATAAACTATACTAAGATTGATAGTAGGCACACCTGTATCGATACAGTATTGCAACAGAAAATATTACACCTTTATTACTCATATTTTATTCCATAGATGTGTAACGATAGCATCTGTCAGTAACTGTGGCTAACCTTGGAAGGATCTGAGACAGGGTAAGCTGTGGGGCTGAAGGGTGATCCAGGGATCGGTGCTCCATCATAGGTCAGTTCAACCTGGTATGGCCCCGCCTCGCGGGGGATGAACTTCACCTGACTGGTCTCTGGGCTCAGCCCTGGCTCCACCTGGGACAGGAAATAGGAACAGGACTTTACTAATAATAAAACCACATCCTAACAGCATGTCTTAGAGATGCAAGATGTTGCTCAAAATGTAAGACATTTATTTTTTAATATTTCTGTATCGAGAAGTAAACCTCTATATATGGGCGCCTGCTCTACAAGGTGAGCTGCCCAGGCGCCCAATGTCAGACATTTATAACTTAAAGCTATAGTGCGTAGTTTCTGTCTCCCCCATGAGGAATTCTAAGTAATGACAACACTGTTGTTGTGTCCACAAGATACAAGCCTTCCGTGATCGAACACCACCCCCACTTCAAGCAGTTGCTTGTAGCCAAGGAGGACATGGAGGATTAAAAAAACATGATGGACTTATTAGAAGAGGTATCTTCACTCAAGCTTCTGCGCGAAAGTTGCCGGACGACACCTCAACATAGCCAAACTGAGAAATCCAGAGAGAGTTGTGTGGAGCTGATAGTCTTAATTAGCTTTGTAGCAACTCATTTGGCAATGACTTGAATGTAACAGACGTTCATTAATATAGAATAGTTGCGCACTAAAGCTTTAAATACATTATGAAAATAAGGAGCTTTTGAGAAGACCACATATGGTTTCAATGTGGACACTAAGCTTCGAAAGACTTTTTTTGGAGAAAAAAAAAAATGAATGAAAATCATGTGCCACACCTTGCTGACCACTGGCTTCCCTGATGGCGAGGTCACTTTGGCGGCGACCTTCCCTTGACCACCGGCACCCTTTGATTTGACGGTCACTTCCTGGTCTTTGCCTACAGTCATCTCTACAATGACACACAGAGCAAAGAGAGACATCCGGTTGGGAAAATGACTATTCCACATATTCCATTTTATGGTTGATACTGTACATTTTTTCAAATGGGCAAAAAAATAATTAAAAATATTCATGTTAGACACATTTAACAATTGAAAACTTTGAAACACCAGGTCAAACTCTTTAGTGAGTCAACATTCGGAGAGATCATTTATTTTACTTAGTAAGTCAAAATCATGAAGTATAAAGTTAAAATTATAAAAAGTTAACCAGTAACACTTGTACAAGAATTATGAGACACTTTCTCAAACATAATAACCTCTCATAATTCAATACAATGTACAAATTGTACAATAAAGTATTGTACAATTTCAATTAAGTAAGTCATAATTTGAATTTACAAACTCATAATTTTATCTTAATATCTCACAATTACTTTGTATCTATCATGCAGAATTTCTCCTCTGTTTATTTTCCTGGCAGAAATGCTATAAACGGCTATGGTTATGGTGTGTGTGTGTGTATATATATATATATATATATATATATATATATATATATATATATATATATATATATATATATATATATATATATATATATAAAAATAGGATTGAAAAAAATAGGATTGAAATCAATAGGTGCAGAGGTACAGGAGCAATGTTGGAGAGTACGCACTGTCTCCCAGGCCTGTGACGTTGATCTTGCTGAGGTCCAGTGTGGGCGCCACGGCAACATTGAAGGGGCTCTTGGGAACGTGATCTCCACCGTAGGTCACAGCAACTCCCAGGGGACCCTGGGGCAAGAAAGGAAGGAGTGACGTAGATGTGTTCACACAAATCATTATGTAGGAAAGGGGGGGACAGAATAACGCTGCCTTGCCTTTATAGCGTTATATAAAGATCAACATCAGCCGGTTTCTGATTGGACAAGCAAATTACAGCTGTGACATTTCTAAAGATCCAGCAATTTACAATAAACTAGCTATAAACTAGGATAATTGTCATTGGATACCATAAAAAAGTATGTGTACATGACTGAATCCAGTTAAAGGAATAGTTTTGACATTTTGGAAAATAAGCTTATTCACTTTTTTGTAAAGAGTCAGATTACAAAATGGGCAACGCTCTCATTTTTTGGGGCATTTTTTAGGCCTTTATTGATAGGACAGTTGAAGAAATGAAAGGTGCCTACGGGTCAAAATGTGCATCTGCATGTTATAATGTGTGAGTGCTTCTCCCTTCTTACCTGCTGCACAGGTGTGTACTTCACAGTGTGTGTGTTGTCATGGTTGTTGATGATTTCAAAGTCCTTGACGGCCTCTCCTTTGGTTGGGCCGCTGAAGTTGCAGTCCAGGTTTGCCTTTCCTGCTGCTTTAGTGCTCACAGTGAAATGAGTGGGCTTGTTCAATTCAACACCTGAAAGAGACCGAGGATTCATCTGAGTCAGCGAGTCTGGACTAAAACTGTGTAATAATAATATTTCCATTTCTTTTTAAGATTATTGTTGTGGGCATTTTTAGGCCTTTATTTTCACTTGACAGATGAAGTCCGAAGCCGCTGCGTCGAGGAGTAAACCTCTATATATGTGCACCTGCTCTACCAACTGAGCTAACCCGGCCACATAATATTTCCATTTCTCAAACTTCAGCAATTTATAAAATAATAATAATAATCATTTATACTTTTTTTTAATCCCACAAGGGAAATTACAATGTGTTGTTGTTGTTGTTGTTGTTGTAATACACATTACACACAGGCTTGAATTACATACACATGCTCAGTATCTATACATGCACCAATGGAGAGATGTCAGAGTGAGAGGGCTACCCATGCCTTGCTCAAGAACACCTTGGCAGTGCCCAGGAGGTGAACTGGCACCTCTCTAGCTACCAGTCCACCACCATACTTTGGTCCGTATGGGGACTTGAACCAGCAACCCTCCGGTTCCCAACCAAACTCCCCCCTGACTAAGCTACTGCCACCCCAAAAGCTTTTGTATTGACAAATGTAATTCTGGAAAATTCTCTGTGGAAAATACTCACAGGAAATATGATTTATTTTCTATGTTGTTTCATTAGGTGCGATTCCAATAAATAGACAAACTGGCTAATTGGTACGAGCTGTGATCACCAACATAGCTTAAAGGGTATTTTGTTGTTGTTGTTTTTTTCAACCTGAACCCTATTTTCCCATGCATTGCAAATGTGCATTGTCAATTCCCGCCTACTGACAGGTTCAGATTGTTATTATACAGTAAGTGTCTGATTACATTATGGAAAGGATCCCTACAGAGATAGACCTTTTTGTTAAAGAGTAAAATCATTTTTGTATAACCAGGAACAGCTCCGAAATTGCCAATCTCACCAGACTTCATATAAATAAACAATACTGTTAGCGTCTTTAGGGCCAGCATATTTCCACATGTAAATTGGTAAATAAAGGGTTTATTTCAAACAAACAAGAGTGGGGATTGTTCGAACAGTGGAAAGACAAACTGAGACGGCTTTTTTTCTGTTTCTGTCGACTTTGAATGAAGTCTGTTTTACCATGATGAAATTACTGTTTTTTTAAATGGAGTTTGGTGGGCTATGGAGCGGTTTCTGTTTAAACAAAAGGGACCTTTGTCTTTAACAAAAAGGTCTATCTCTGTAAGGACCCTTTCCATAATGTTGTCGGACACTTAGAATAATAATCTGAGCATGTAAGTGACAAAACAAGCATTTTTTGGGGACGTAAATAGAAGATGCGCAATTGCCCATTAACGTTACATTGCAGCTTTATTCACTGGGGCCAACTGCAGCGGTCTTGCTTAATACTGGACCAATTTCGAAAAATGTTACCCTTTAACAAAAACTGGAAATATTTCACACTGAACAACTACAGCATAGGTGTTCTTACCACTGCGGCTGAGTCCTGGTCCCTCTGCCTTGACTTTGCTGGCATCGTGAGAAGGATCCACTTTGATCCTGATGGGTGTCATTGGAATAGCCTAAACAAGGAACAGAAGCAACACCGTGTTCAAACGAACATTCTAACAATCCTGGATCCTACACATCCTGCATGAGTCAAACTCACCTGGTCAGCAAACAGGACCATGATGGTGTAGCTTCCCGCTCCAGGTGGAGTATATTTGACAGTGAATGTGTCGTTGTCGTTCCTAATGATGTCAAAGTCAATATCAGCCTCTGCGGGTCCCACCACTCCGGGGGCACACTTGATTCCAATACTGATGTCACCTGAGGGCCAGAGACAAAAGTCCTTATAACACACTATTGCTCCACAGCCATTCAATGCAGCCAATCAGCGTATGTTTTCAGTTCGGTTTGTGTGTTTGATTGTCTGTTATTTGCAGAATTATGGAAAAACTATTGGCTCGATTTAAATGCAACTTGGTGAAAAGGTGTAGCATTGGGCCAGTAAGAACCCATTATATTTCGGAGCGTATCATGGGACGGATACACATTATTTTTCACTTTTTTTTGTGAACATTGCGAGATAGGGCATGGCCTTGGCAGAGGTCTGTGCACTCCGAGTGCCCTTCTAGTTCAACTACATCACAGGACGGATACACAAATTATTTTTCACATTTTGGTAAACATTGCGTGATAGGGCATGGCCTTGACGGAGGTCTGTGCACTCCGAGTGCCCTTCTAGTTCAACTACATCACAGGACGGATACACAAATTATTTTTCATATTTTGGTTAACATTGTGAGATAGGGCATGGCCTTGGCAGAGGTCTGTGCTCTCCGAGTTCTCCTTCTAGTTTAACTCCGTTAAGGGGAGAAAACTAAAATAAACACACTATTAAAAAAAAGAAAAAAAGTAGTCTGCTTATATGCAATGGCAGAAAACACTGGCGCTGTGATTTATTGTGTGAAAAGATGCAGCCGTTTTATTTAGCTTTACCTTGTCCAGCCTCTGCGCAGTCAACAGTGAAGTATGTCGGCTCGAAGGCTTTGAGGCCGGTCTTGGCCACCCCAGGTCCTGACACCTTCACCTTGTTTGGATGACAGCCTGCTCCGATATTCATCTGGGATCAAAAACACAACCGCTTAGGAGACTTTTCTGTGATGAAATGTGCTTTGTGTAAACACTCTCTAAAAAGGTGTGTCTGTGTACTCACCCTGAATGGGCTGTCAGGGATATTGACTCCTCCCCAGGAGACCATGGCAGTGTGTTTTACAGGTTTACGTGGGGTGTAAGTACAGGCGTACGTGCCGTTGCCATTATCCTTAACCTGTACATCCACAGGCGTACCTTCAACATCCTGTGCAAATGTGGAAAACCAGAGAGTTAAATAAGACAAGGTGTTTATGGCATGAAAACAGCAGTTTTTGAGGGGCAGAAACTGGACCAGATGATCCTACACATGAGCGGCGTTCCCTTTCCACAGTGTACATAAATAGTACGCCCTGTTCAGGGAATGCCAGTTAAGGGAACTTCCCTAAACAAAATTCCTCCATTCGGAACACTCTGCCACATCACCAACGCAGATATCACTTCCTCAGTGCATTTACATGTTTACATGTTACACTTCCATGTGGGACTTTGTAGTTTGGCTTATTTGAAGCTATTGTACTTCTTCTATTCGCGATTCTTGCTGTTCCGAGTTCGTACCTTCATGGATGAATGCACTTATTGATAGTCGCTTTGGATAAAAGCATCGCTGCATGAAATGTAACATTAACACCTTGGATACGTTGCTGCTACTTTGGAAATTTTACACTACTGAACTAAAATATTGAAACAAAAACTAATACAATTATCAAACTTATTCTATTGAAATGTATGCAACTTGTGAATAAAAGTGATTTGATTAATATACAAGACCTACGGTGTCATTCCAGCAAGGCGCAATGACTGATGGGTAATCTTTCTTCTAAACTTTCGTCAAACTGATGAACGGTTGTTCAGTTCTTCCCTACGCAGTTCACAGGTCCCTTTCAAATGAGCATTTTGCTCCCTACGGTTTGGAATCTAACTAAACATGGCTGAATACCCTATGCAGTCCACTTCGCCGGGAACTACTAGGCGAACGGACATTTCTGGTCATATGCTGAAACAGAAACACAGCCGTACCTGAGCCACAATCTTCAGAGGAGCTTTTCCTCCTTGCTTGGCATCGACAGTGAACTCAGTGGGCTTTCCAACAGCCAGACCACTGCTTTGAAGGCCTGGACCATGCGCCTTAACCTGCAATAAACACATCCATGGAGCATTCAGAATATGGTCCTACATTTAAAAGGACTATGACAAAAATGATTTCAACATTAAAAGAAATAACTGATCAGTCATTTGCATTGCGTCTGTTTTGCAGCTGCACGACGATGTAGGTGCACGTGTCCCTGGGTGTGTGTGTGTGTGTGTGTTTGTGTGTGTGTGTGTATACCTTGTCGGGGTAGAAGTCTTTGTTTGGTGCGTTGACAATCTCAGCCATGAAGGGAGAGTGTTGGATGTCTTCGCTGTTGCAGAGCACATGCACTGCATACTCCCCAGCCTCTGTGGGCCAGTAGCGCACGTCACAGGATCCGTCGCCCTTGTCGTCACATTCAATCTTGGCCTGAGATGGACCTTCCACAGAGAAACCTGAACAGGGAAGAACACAAACACAGCAAGGTTAGAAGCAGGGGCGAAGCAGTGGGGGGCGGGAATGTTTCCTCAAAAGCCCCAAATCTCAAAACACCAAACACCGCTTAGAAGAGCTGTGTTATCTCTGCCGTCTCTTTAGCTTACTTACCCAGTGTGCCGACGTTGTCTCCAACAGCCTCCACCACAAAGTCAGCAGATTTGCCAACAATGCCGCTCTCCAGCCCTGGACCCCAGGCCCTCACCTTCTGCTGGCCGGCCTCAGCGCCAATCTTAACCTCAATGGGACTGAACGGGAGCAGAGAGCGATCAGTCACACTGACAAGTCAAGAAATCATTCCTACCACAGGCAATACAACTTTTTAACCCTTCATCACTGAGTGTTAGCTAAAACTCATACAGTACATCACAATACTGCAATAAGTGCAACTTGCACAAACATAGATTTTACTTACATCTTTATGAATACTATTTAAGTAGGTTGTACTTTTTTATTAGTCACTTGTATATGCGTTTGTACATTGTTTCCTTTTATCTTTATTTTTGAATAGTTATTCTTGTATTCTGTCCTATTTATTATTTCTTGAATATTCTGTATGTATTCCGTGTGTCTGATATTTTGCTGCTGTAGCACTGAAATTTGGCAATTTGGGAGCAATAAAGTCTATCTAATCTGATCTGATCTAATCTAATCTAAATCAACGTAGTTCAATTGTCACATTTGTTTTTCTGTGCGAGTGTGTGTACCTGCGGGGGATGTGCTGTCCTCCCCAGGTGATGGTGATGCTATATGTTCCAGGTGTGGTGGGGTAATACTCAAATCCGTACGTGCCGTCTCCAAGATCTTTCCTTTTGCACGGCTCCTCAAGACCCTCTGTAAAAACACACATTTGATCACATTAGTATCACTTTTTTAAACCAATTTTTCTTAACTGCCAGTTTGAGGAGCCAAGTTAAAAATAAATACTTTATTGTTTGTTTTTGGCAAGGCATCATAACTACATTATAAGCACACTGGGAGTGCATGATCATTCCAGCCAGGGTATGATAACGAACACAGCTTTCAGGTTAGTTGATGAGGCTTGAACCTAGATTGAGTCTTTGGTCACTTTGGGACAATGCAACAAGTTTATACACATCATATTTTCACTTTTCACTATACTACTATACTAACAAGGGTGTTTCCTCATTTGAACTGATGGTCTATGGACAGAGCATGTCGTACACACAGAGTTTTAATTTTTGGGATATATTAAAACCATGACTTCACCTAATTATAAAGTTGACTAGGACAGTTTTGCCAACTTAGTGATTTTCTAGCTAGATTTGATTAATTTTAAAGTGCTCATATTTTGCTCATTTTCAGGTTCATAATTTAATTTAGAGGTTATATCAGAATAGGAAAAAAACACCATATTTTTGTTGTATGCACATTGCTGCAGCTCCTCTTTTCACCCTGTGTGTTGAGCTCTCTGTTTTAGCTACAGAGTGAGACATCTCACTTCTGTTCCATCTTTGTTGGGAGTCGCACATGCACAGTAGCTAGGTAAGGACTACTAGCCAGTCAGAAGCAGTGTATGAGGGTGTGCCACGCTAGCAGCTAGGTGAGCATTATAACGTGTGTTACAAAGTGACCACGTTTGTCTCTGAAGTAAAGGCTGGACTACAATAGAGCTGTTTGGAGCAGTTTGTGAACAGTGTTTTCTGTTGCAGATGGTAAGTCCCTTTGAGGTGGACTTTGGCCTTTTTCACTTTGTAAACCTATAACATGCACAAAAAATATATAAAATATATATAACTTTTATATATTCTTTTAGAAAAAAAGAGCTAAATCAAGCGACTTTTGGGGAGACATTAGCTACTCTCCCTCGAAGAGAGTATTTGCTTGAATTATGAAAATAATAACAGCTAATGATAAAGGTGGTAAGAGTCTGTCAAGCTTAGTTTGTCTTCATTTTGTAAAAATCTTTTGCAATCTTTTAAACGTGTCGTCTTGTATGGACACATATGGAAATTAGCACAGGCTGTAGCTAATTTCCATTGAAAACAGTTCGCAATTGATTCGGCTAATATGTTAGCAAACAGTGGCTTATATAACATTAGGGCAGAAATTGGGAAAGTTTTGCATTCATTTGGAAACTGGTTTCTGGCAACCTGATGAATTAAATTCCAACATTCACTCGTCTTATAACTCTGCTTTGGTCTTCACCTACTCCTGAAAAAAATATCTAGCATTTAGCTGCTAAATGCTCCACTATGTTCACCAGCTAGTAGCTAACTGTGTCTGCAGTGAGGTGTAGGAAGGCAGTGTACAGTGGAGTTGTTTCACTGAAAACAGCTGCCTATCTGAGGAATATATTCACACGTTAATCAATACTTCAAATGGGTTTTACGATCTACTCGCAGCATTCAGTACTCTACTAAAGTGATGCGTTACCGTAGAAAGAGCTGACAAATCAATGTACAATAGTCAAAACAAGACGTTTGGTGTTTGCAGTGCCACTCACTGGGCCCCTTGATGGTAACTTTGAGCTCTCCGGTGCCAGCTCCTTTGGTGTAAACCTGAAAGTCTGCAGTCTCCTTCACCCTCAGGCCCTTTGGCTGCAGACCGCGGCCCTTAGCTCTGCAGAGGCTGGGGTTGCATGCTGTGGAGAGACACACACACACAATGAGACACAGAGACAGCTATTCTGACAGTTTGACTATGTGTGAGTTCAGTGGGGGTGGAAGAGGAAAGACATGCTGGGTGAGTTATAAAACCAAAAACAACTTCCATCCACATTGTACATCCATCAATTTCGAGAAGGATGAAGAGTTGCTGGGAAGCTTTCAGTGCTTTTCAATTGTCCTTCTCCACCTTGCTTCCACCCTGCACACCCCTCCTGTCTCTTATGCATCTGTCTTATCCCACAGAGTGAATTGATGGACCACAGTAAAGGAAATGAGCCTTTATCCTCACACAGGAAGTGGAGCAGCCTTCACATCTCCTGATTAAAAGTGTATAAAATAGGAGCTGCTGAGTCACAGTTTGATGCCCTGCAGGAAGCAAAGGAAAGCCCACCAGGAACAGACGCTATTGAAAGGGGGTCAATATATGTTCCAGGAAGTGGACTACTTGGCACTCTAAGGCCGGTTACAGGCCGGTTTTCTGTTGCGTCTCAGATGCGTGGCGGCTGCGTGGATTTTTCTGTGTCCTACACACCAGAAGCGTGTCTGACGCGGCGCTGCTCCTGCTGCTAGGTACAGGGAGGGCTGATCTCGGGACATAGCGCCGACAGATTCAAACTCTGAAAAATGGGTAAGTGGGCTATCTGTTTATAACAACTTTGTGTAGCTGTAAAGAGCCTATATAGCCTATCTGATGTTGGACCGTCACTCAGAACACACTTCGTTGTTATTGTAGCCTATCCTACCCTTTATATATAGGCTTGTTCGACGTATGGGGAGAGAGTTGTTAAACATAAATATATAGCCTACTGATCTGATTAAAGCAAGACAACGTCGGCAGTATTGACTGCAAAATATGTTACAGAATATTTCGTTCTGTATGACAGGTGCAATATTTGAAAATCTTTTCTCTGAAATTTTTTCTTACATTTATATCTACATTGATGTCAAAACCTAGAGACTTTCAAACATCAAGATGTCATTTATTAATATGCATTCGTGTCTAAATGACATATAAACATATTTTCCTATTCTATTTTGCCTGGGAATGCTTCTAACACGCTCGCGTCTCGCGTGAAAAATAGGCGTCGCTTCTATTTCTAGCAGTCTCACGCAGGCAGTGTGTAAGCTCTAACCTGTTAACATGGGAGCCGAAATATAAACGGACACGCCACGCGGCTGACACGCTCGCGCGACGCATCCAGTGTGTAACCGGCCTAAGAGGATACAGTTATATACAGAGAATACATGTTGTATTAAAACCTATTTGAGGTCAGCAGGTTGACACATGCAGGTCTGGTATAATTGTTAGAATCACTATAACAAATAATAATTCATAACAAAATAGATAAACATGTACCTTGTATGTAAGAAGGTTTATCTATCAGGTGAAGCAGAAATGTGTATGTGTTATCTTTTTTTCAAAATAAATGGAGAATGTGAGTCCAATTAATCTAAAAAACTTGCTTGAAATGAATTCCTTCAAAAATGGCATCATCATATCACCATCACTAATTTCTTAGTCGAGCATTTCCTCATGGAGCTGATGATTGAGTCATTTTGAGATAAGAGCTTGGCAGGCAGACCGCAGGCAGACCACACACACACACACACACACACACACACTATCTACATGGAGGACACACAACTCACACACTCATGCATGCAATCGCACACGCACAGTGGGTACCCAAGAGAGATCCCAGGAAACAGGAAATGACAGCAGAAGGAAGAGGCCGTTCCAGAGAGAGGACAGATACCACCAGGCCTCTATCAAAGAGAAGAAGGGAAGGGAGGGGGAAGAGAAGAGAGAGGACACGACATCCAGTACAGTGGCAGGAGAAGACAGGAAAGCATTAGACACAACTGAAGAAAACACAGCAGGGTGAGCAAATATTAAAGGGTAATTTCTGTATATTTCAACCTGGACCCTATTGTCTTATGCATTAGTGTTTAAGTGTCTAATGTGAATAAAAAAATTGTTGAAATTGGTCCAGTATTGAGCGAGAATGCTGTAACCGGCAGTCGTGAACCGGGCTGCAATGTAACCCTATTGGGCAAATGCGCACCGTCAATTTACGTCCACTAAAAGAGCTGTTATTGCCACTGACTCAGATTTGAGAAGTGTCTGACTACATTATGGAAAGGATCCCTACAGAGATATAAGTCCCGAGATCGCCAAACCCACCAGACTCCATTTAAATAAACAATACTTTTAGCGTGTATAGAGCCAGCATATTTTCAAATGTAAATGGTTGAATTAAGAGTTTATTTCAACCAAACCAGAGTGGTTTTGGTTTAAAAATCTTCCTTGAAACTGGACCAATGTAGGAGCTGCAAAATTAATCAATTAGTTGTCAACTATTAAATCAATCGCCAACTATTTTAAAAAATCCGTTAACTGGTTTGAATCATTTTTCAATTGCTAACTCTTACCCTCTCCCACAGTGACTGTGAAGGGGCTCTTGCTGATCTGGCCTCCGGCGAAGGTGACGTAGATGGTGTGCTGGCCCTCCTGGATGGGTTTGTAGGTGCAGCGGTAGCTACTGTTGCCCTTGTCCTCTATGGTGCAAGGCACCGTGGTCTTCTTGCCAGCAGGGTCAATGATCATCACCTCCACCTCGCCAACACCAGCGCCTGAGAGAAACAGGAGAGAGATGAGGGGATACAAGATTAGGAAAATAGTATGATACGAGTCAGTACACAATAAAACATATCCTGGTAGACACAGGGATGTCAAACTCAACTACACTAAGGGCCACAGTGGAAAATGAGAATCACATTAAGGGCAAGACATGTCTAGTTTTTTTTTTTAAATGCTTTTATTTTTATTTTTTTTTATTTAACCTTTACTTAACCAGGTAGGTCATTGAGAACAGGTTCTCATTTGCAACGGCGACCTGGCCAAGAAAAGTGTAGGCGTGCACGACAACATACAGTTTCACATTCAATACAATACAGGAATACAGAGTGCAATAGGCTACATAAAGTGCTGATTAAGTAGGCATTACAAAGCTGGCGCAAAGTGAGGTGTAAGTAAGTCGATGGATATGCAAAAGTGATATGGTAATAACACAATATACATGAATAGACAGTCTATATAAATGCTGAAATGTAGTAAAGAATTAAAATATAGTTAGTGCAGGTTGTGGTCTAGTTAGTGATGTAGATCAGTAATAACACAGTCAACAAAAGTAGACACAGTCTATATGAATGTTGAATGTAGTAAAGAGTCAATGTACAGTCACTGCAAAGTGTGGTCTAGAAAGTGATGTAGATTAGTAATAACACAATATGCATGAATAGACAGTCTATATAAATGCTGAAATGTAGTAAAGAGTCAAAATACAGTTAGTGCGGATTGTGGTCTAGATAGTGATGTAGCTCAGTAGATGGACAAAAATTGTGTGACAACAAAGGTGGGAAGATTAATCGTTGAGCATGTCAGGGCAGATGAATAGTGCAAAAGAGCGTAAACATATAGGATATGATAGCGGTGCAGGTGAAGATGTGCATCTGAGCAAACATGCAATGGGGCATTACAGAGATAATGGAATAAGGGTGTGCAAAACAGTGCATGAATGATGGAGAACAGTTGGCAGGTTCAGTGAATTTAAGTGAAAAAGTTAAATATCTTTGAATGTATTATTGCAAATCTCATATAGCGTTCTCACTTAAAGTTTGGTCGACATAAAGCCCTAAAGGGTTTATGTCGAGGGTGCGCAATCACGGAAGGCTTGTATCTTGTGGATGCGCCAACAGTTTTGTTGTCATTACTTACAATTCCTCATGGGGGCGGCAGAGACTACGCACTATAGCTTTAAATAATCGTGATTTCAATATTCACCAAAATAATGGAAAATTTCTGAGTGTCAAAGTTGGCAAATCTGCTAAAATTCTGCTGTGAGTGTCACGGTAATTAAGTCTTTTTGGTTTATCGCACATGTAGGCGGGCCAAAATGTATTGTGAACTTAAATTGATATGCAGGCTGGATCAAAATTTCTGATGATAGCACAGAAACCAAACCTCACACAGTGGTCCGTGTTATTACCTGCTGTGTAGACGTCAAAGTAAGTGGCCTTGTTGGCGATGTTTCCTGAGGGCTCCAGGCCCGGCCCCTGGGCCGTGGCCTTGCTGGAGTCTCCCTGAGCCATGCCGATCTCCACCTCGAAGGGGCTCTTAGAGATGTGCTGCCCTGCGAACAACACCGTCACCTACAAAGCAGAAAGGAGAGAGTGAACTGAGTGTCAGGAACGCTCAGGTCACACTTACAGGGCATCGCAGGTCTTGAAAAGTCTTAAAAAGTATCAAATTCAGTTTCTTCGCACAAAAAAAAAAAAGGAGTGAATTGTTAAAAGTGATTAAAAATACTGTAGTTTACAAAGTCTAGGGGTCAACCGATGCTGTTTTTTTTCAGGGACGATGCCGATACCGATTATTACTAATTAATAAAACCGATAACTGATATTTGGAAGCGATATGCATTTAACTAGTAACTAGTAACTCCAGCTGCCAGATAAACTTAGTAAAATATTTCCCTGTGAGAGATGTGGTGGAGCAGAAGTAGCATAATATGGAAACACTTCAGTAAAGTTCAAATGTTTCAAAACTGTACTAAAGTACAGTACTTGAGTAAATGTACTTAGTTACTTTCAACTGTAAACAGTCAGCAAGGCCCCTCAGAGAGTCATGTAAGATCAGAACTCTTAGCTTACCTTGTGCATGCCTGTGACTTTAGGGATGTAGAAGACGGAGTAGGTGCGGTTCTTATCATTGTTGGCTGTCACTTTAGCCTGGAGGAAATAGTTAGAAAAGTTAACAAAAGAGTACGCCATGATGGACCAAAAAAAAAGAAAGAAAAAAAAGGTAAAGTATTTCCCATAGACCAAACAAACATCCCAAACTCCCCAATGCCTCACCTCCTCTCTGTGTCCTGCAGGGTCCTCCACGTAGACCAGCACCTCTCCCATTCCTGCACTGATGGTCTCCACGGTGAACAGAGCCTTCTTCATCACAACATTACCAACAGGTTCGACACCTTTGGAATGGAGAATTTGGACAGTACATTAACATATGTGCCGTGCATAGATCATATAAGATCCTGGAGTTACACAAAGAGGGCTGAAGATACTAGGGCTGGGTATCGTCACTGCTTTCATGCATCAATTTGATTCCCATTCACAAGGTCCTGATTCGATTTCTGATTCGATTCAATAGCAATTCAAAAAGGGGTCTTTCCGTTGCAAAACCAATTTTGCCTGGATACAGCAGTCAATACAATAAAGTGCAGCTCTACAGACTCTACAGTGAGTGAGTATTAAGTGACATTAGAGCCCGACCGATAAAGTCGTCGTCGACTTTTAAGGTCAATATCGATACAAATATTTGATGATTTAAAAATCTGATATTCCGATATATCAGCCGATATATATTTTTTTTTTTTTAAAATTCAGAAACGCGTAACAAAACAAACAGATTTCCCTAACATTAGTTATTTGTAGTTATTTATGAGTCCTCACTAAAATAATATGAAAATGCAGTTTAAAAATAAACTTGTTTTATTGTCACAACAGAACAGATGAACATCAAAATATATTAAAGTTGTGATAAATAAAATTTATAAAAATACAAAACGTAAGGTATGAAACTTAAAGGGTTAAACACGAGCGTTGCCAACAGGGACGTTGTAGAGCGTCCTCTGGTGGACTAACTACGCAACGCCAACACTCAGAACATGGTTGAAGGGTGTTTCGTCTGGTTTTATTTGATTTTTTAAATATTCATTTATCGGCCATTATAAATGCTGATACCGATAGTTTGGAAAATGCCTAATATCGGCCACTAATATCGGCCCGCCGATATATCGGTCGGGCTCTAAGTGACATTTCATTCAGATATATTGACGTGAGAGTCCAAGGGACCCCTCTCAAAATGGCCATGCCAGTTTTTCCTTTGCCATAATATAGCCTAACTTTGAAGCGCCCCGACAAACTAGCTTTGGAGTGATATTTAACTCCCTTTCACGACAAGCTAGCATGACATAGTTGATAACAATGGATTCCTTCATCTTCTAGTTTCATATGATACAGAAAGACCAGTTGATTCTAGATTTCTTTAATCGATGTCGGATCATTCAAATCGAAAGAATCTTACCTCCCTTACTGCCTGAGTCAAACCTCTCGGACTAGCTTACAGTTTTTGGGTCCATGGCTGTAAACATGTAAATCCTCCCTGCTCTAAACTGATCCAGCTGCTCTGTTCAAAACAACTGCAATTGTTGAAGTCTAGCGGCAGATGTGTGTGTGTGTGTGTGTGTGTGTGTGTGTGTGTGTGTGTGTGTGTGTGTGTACCTGGCCCATAGGCGCGGGCCTTCTTGGGGTTGAGTTTGGGTCGTAGAGGTGCGCCAGGCTTCAGTTTTGCCTTGGGGAACTGGGACAGGTAGGTCATGACTGAGTGTTCGTCCACATTTGGGTCAACGATCTCTTCAGGGGTTATCACCTAAAAGGCCAAGACAAGAAAAAGTGGTTTCCAAATTAAAAGGGAGTTTTTTGCTGTTAGCATAAGGTAGTTTTTCGTTATATATATATATATATATATATATATATATATATATATATATATATATATATATATATATATATATATATATATATATATATATATATATATATATATATATATAGTGCTTGTTTAGTTACCATGGAACTTTTGTTGAAGCAGAAGTGCTTGATTAGGTACCATAGAACTTTTGCTGAAGCAGAAGTGCTAGATTAGGTACCATGGAGACCTTACCCACAAACATAGTAACATAGTTTTGTTTGTTGTCAATGTTGTGATTTAGTATTCAAGACCACATACCAGCCTCTTCCTCTGCTCAGAAAGTACCTGAGACAAACTCACATGCAAACCGGCAGCCACACAGTCATCCAGACACACTTATTGTCTGCTTTTACAACCCACAGTGACAGCAGGGGAAGGGACAATGCCACTTTCTAAGCAGAAACAGAGCTGAAGGCGGAAACAGCAGCGACCACAGAGCCAACTGTCAGCACGCTATGCTGTGCCAGCTGCCAGCACTGTGCCAATTATGGCAACACAACGCCGTCAAGACAGTCAGAGCAACCCAACAACCAGCTACATACTGTAAGTTTAACTGGAAGAACGTGACTCAGGGTCTTCTACGGAGAAGACGTATCACACTGTTGGAGAAACACTCACGCTTGTACAGTGGCGTTACAGAGTGGAGGTTCTTAAACACAAATAATCTTTGACAGACACATCTGACAACAGACAGGTTTAGTTTGGCATTTTATCAGCTTACTCAGAATTAACATTAATTAGTGACAGCTAATATAACCAGGCGCCAGCAAAGTTTGTCATTTGAGAAGGCGATGGTCAGCGGCGTTAAAAAATGAGAAGCGGCTACCTGATTGTTTCGTACATTGCTCTTTGCTAATGAAAATTAGCGTTATAGCTTAGTAAATCTGTGTATTTTGCCAACTCTTGTCAGGACTTAGTCACTCATGGTGTGACCAAATCATTTTTGACATTCACACTATCTAATTCTCACTGCCTATTATGCAACCTCTGTATGGAGTAAACCTTAAGTAGACACGTGTTTATTGCTCTAACGATACAGCCAGCTTCGACACCTCTTCTTGATGAAAGCAAAAAAGAGTTATGAATTCCACTTTCCCTGTGTAAATAAACTTGGTGAAACTAAAGTATTTGGCAGAAAGTGCCGCTGTTCATCTCTTCTCCACAAAACCACACACAGACACAGACACAGACAGACAGACAGACAGACAGACACACACAGACACACACACACAACTGTGCAGCTCCGATCTGCACCTACTGCTTGTCCTCAAGAGTCGGCATGCGGACGTGTATTTCTAAGTGCATTATAGGCAATCAAACAAAACTTTATATATTATAAAAGAAACAAATATGACTAACTACCTACTTAATAAAGAATAATAAAGAATATTGAACCGCAAAATTGCATTTGGTTTCTAAAATCGGTAAGAGAAAGAATTTGTAATTTTTCTTATTTCAAAATAAGCTCTTAGGTCCACTGTAAAAATGTATTTATTTGACCTGTGGGATGCCCAGCCAGTCGTCAGCTTGCTGCATGGCCTCCCGGGCGTTGTCCACTGGTTTGGTCTGATCCCACTGATCCCAGTCAGGACACAGACCTGCAGGAGAGAAAGCAGGCGAGTTGGACAAGAAGCAGTAGGGCAAAGCATATCATGACAATATAATGAGTTCACTGTATCCACACCTATGTAAGTGGCGTTTAAAGCTGTTTTTGTAACATTACCACATAGTTAAAAACAACAACATGGTTATTACCGTTGAAACGTATCACGATTTCTTAGCTAACATATGTACAGTATGATAATATATTGTGTTATTGTTCAGCAAAGAAATTAGATGCCACACACACACACACACACACACACACACACACAGTCTTGCTAAGTGAATGCGAGAGAGGGAGCGTCAGGATCTAATTAGCAACACTTGCTTTTGCTCACAGTTGTTGCATGTCAGGAAGTGCCTTCAGTATAAAATAGTGAAGCGGTATTTCTGTTGAATTAAGGGACATTTAAGTAGACGTGAACTTCACCTTACAAACAAAGTGAGAGCTTCTTGTGTCTGTAAAATGATGTTGACTCCCAAAGTTACAGCCTTGACGCCGTCCCAGCTGATACAGGCAGAATGCAAAACATGCCTAATCTTTATTTGAAGGCGACTCGGCAGCAGTAATTAGGCGTTGGGTCATACCCACATCTGTCTCTGTGGCTCATCGAGGTCTCTGCCCTAGAATGCATCCATTGGATGTTATGACGTTCCTTCACTATCACAGACACACATCCTGGCAAAGAGTTGTCAGCAGTTTCTTTATCTCCTTGTTCAGAACTGACTCTCAGGTCTGAGGGGCTGTTATTTTTGGACACTGTTAGCAATTTTTTTGCTGCAGGGAAATCCTTATCTCTGGCTCAAGGCTGTGGGTGATCCACAGGTATGCCAAACATCCTGAGCATGTATACAGAAACCTCCTTTACATCTCACTTTCGTTCACCTACATCCGTCCTCCCCTCTGTCTCCTCCTTTCCTCCTCTCCTCCCCTTTCTCTAATTCAACAGGACCGTAATAGGAAGGTTCAGCACTCCCCCTCCTCTCCACTCTGTTCACCTCATTATCACCCCTGCCCTTCGTTTTT
Source organism: Sander lucioperca (assembly GCF_008315115.2). Lineage (NCBI taxonomy): Eukaryota > Metazoa > Chordata > Actinopteri > Perciformes > Percidae > Sander > Sander lucioperca. Next base: position 19,897,976 of record NC_050184.1, on the reverse strand, counting down.
ACTCTCACACAGATGGGAATTACGCACTAATGCTTTCCCTGACCTGACCTGAGAGCTGCAGCTGTCAATCACTGTTGCATGCAGACAGTTATGATGCTAAAAGCTAGCTAGATAAAGGTTTCTAGCACTTCCTTGACTGGTGGTAGTTATAGATCCTTTCTGTGACACACACACACACACAAAACACACGCACACTCACTCACCTGGAGCACAGCTGTCGACCAGGGCACCCAGGGCCCGGCCGGTCTGCCAGTCCCTGTGGAAGTTGGTGATAGGAAGCTCAGGCAGTTTGTTCTGGATCCATCCCAGCAGCCTCTGCTTGGGCGTCTTCTGCTTGCCGTCATCAGTCTCCTCTTCCTCATCCCACATGGGCATGGAGATGGAGTAGTGCAGGATCAAGGTCCAGATCAGACCCAGGATCAGCTTCAGGTTCCCATCCACGATGGCTTTAGAGTCTGGAGTCCAGAGTAAGAGAGAGAGAGGGGGCAGATTTGAAGTCATGTTACCATGGTTTAACATTCATACAGACTTTTAAAAAATGGCGTCCAAATCACAGAGAACAAACAGATTGTTGTTATTATTACCTCCACCAAGGAGGGATTTTTTTGGCTCCGTTTGTCTGTTTGTTTGTTTGTCTGTCAGAAGGATTACGAAAAAAATCCTATTACATTTTGGAGTGGATCCGAATCATGGGGCGGATACACAAATTATGTTCCACTTTCATTAACATTGCAAGATCGGGCTTGGCCTTGGTAGAGGTCTATGGTAGGGCTGCTTGATTATGGAAAAAGTCATAATCACAATTATTTTGGTCAATATTGAAATCACGTGTGTCACATGTACTGAGAGGTTTATGCCTCAACGCAGAGGTCCAGGGTTCGAATCCGACCTGTGAGGATTTCCTGCATGTCTTCCCCCTCTCTCCCCCCTTTCTCACCTAGCTGTCCTGTCAAAAATTAAAGGCGGAAAAGCCCCAAAAATAATCTTTAAATTTTTTTATTGAAATCACTATTATTTACTTGAAGGTATCTACATAAGAGTGACATGACAGTGTCATGACACAGGAACCCTAACCTGTTTATGACACGTTCATGACAGTGTCATGTCACTCTTATGTAGATACCTTCAAGTAAAGTGTAACCATCTTTTTTTCCATTCAGAACACAAGATAAAATCGGAGTTTACTTGCAAAACGTAATATGCAAAATAATCGTTTTTCTCAATTACTCGGTTTTGGTGATCATTAGGAGCTGAAATCTTAATCGCGATTAAAATTCTGATTAATTGCACAGCCCTAGTCCGCGCTCTCCGAGCACCCTTAGTTGAGAAGTGTTTTAGGAGGCTGATGCATCGAAGGCTGAAGGGAATTTGAACGTTTCCAAAGATCATTTTTAAAACTGCAGCCCTGCTTCAAAAGAGAAGAAAAGCACGAGAAACAGTTGACCTCAGTGTTTCAGAAGTAAGGATCTGGTGCTTTAGCTTCCAAATATCCCTCAGGAGTGTCTATCGCCTATCTGCGATCTAATGTATGGCTACGTCTTCGAGGAGGAGTGGGATGCATACCTACAAATCATGGACCATGGTCTGGCCTGATCTGAGGAGAGATAGTGAGTTTATGTTGACTTCACACAAGGTACTTTAGGGCCTTTTGTACAGATTTCAATCTGGCTTCAGGCACATCGCAGCCCTGAGAGAGAGATTGCAGGGACTGAGTTTTACTGAATACTGTTCAAGTAAATTATCAGTTTTGGTGCTGCTTGATCTTAGTGCAGCCTTTTTTCTTTTTTTTTTTTTTAATAAAATGTACTTTCTACATTAATATAATTTATTTTTTTAAAGTTTTGGATAATTCATTATATATTTAAACCCGGCCACTTACACACCAGTCCATATTGCAACAGAATGACACAACTAGCACATCTAGTAACATGTTTGGTTGTTAAAAAACATGTGAGGCATTTTGTCTGTGTTCAGACAGAGCCACGCGCTCCACTGCAAGCAGAGGAGAAAGTGATGCAACCAGAAGCTAGCCCGGGCATGACAAAGAGAACCACACACCCCCCCCAAACACACACACACACACACACACACACACACACACACACCATTCAACATAAACACTACATCTTGCGTAGGCATGTTGCACAAGAAGCAGTTGATCAGGAGGCTTGATTGCTCAGGTCCATCTTTGAGGGAAGGGTGGAGCAATGAGTTTGTGCGTCTCCTAGCTGATGGTGATTAGAAGGTAGTTAAAAGGAAGAAACGTTCTGGTTCCTGTAAGGATTTGAGGCTAGGCGCTGATGGCTATCAAGTGTGTACGTACGGGGCCCGATAGTTTATTTCTAAACATTGTTTAAATGCTTTAAGCAATTATTTAAAGAATTAGAAACTTTCAACATACTACCCAGTAACAGATAGTCAGAGAGTGTTGGGGGCGGGACATTAAAGGTGCTCTCTAAGCGATGTTGGGTGACGTCACTTCTTGTTGACGTTCAAAGTATTTTCAAACATAACTGAGGCTAGCTCGCCCCTCCCTCCTCCTCCTCATCCCGTCCCCTCCCCCTCCATTCCGTGCTTCCGCACACTAACCCCCCAATCCCAAAAGTAGCTCACTTTTTAATTTATTAACTTTATCGGTTATCAGGCAAATAAAAACGCCAATAATAGATAATCTGCAAACTGCCCAAAAAGCGGCCTCTGACAGAAGCTGTGTCCAGTCAGCAGTTTCTCTGTGTTTTCAGATTTTTCAACATTCTGATAAGGGCGGCAGAGAGCATGAGAACAGACTGAGTCGGAAAAACAACAAACATTTCTGGGACTATTAGGCTATTCTGAGTCCAGCGCTGCTTACATCGTTGTCCACTTAATTTCTTTTGTTATTGTTGTCTAGAGTGGAATAATTGTTGGCAGCAGCAGCTCAACTTCACCAACAATAAGGTCCTGAATGATTTTTTTTTTTCTTAGATGTTTTTTTCATAAGAGGGCTGGGGCTGCAGTTGGGGGCTGGGGCTACTGAAAAGGTTGAATATTTAAGGCCTGCAGTGGGAGGGTCTGAAAGCTGTTAGGCCAAGACAGGGTTGGAGATGGATGGGGGTCCAAACCAAAAGGGGGGTTGGAATGCCATGCATGATGTAGATGAGGAGCGAGTCGGTCAGAAAACAAAGGCTGTTAAGACAAGGGCTGGGCAGCGTTCAAAAATCTTTGATACTTTATCCATCCATCTTCGTCCGCTTATCCGGGGGTCAGGTCGCGGGGGCAGCAGCTCCTTTGATACTTCTACTTTATACAATATTTTTTTTAGATACCAATTTTATAAAATCCATTTTACCAAAAAGAAATTACAACATTAAGGCAAAAATCTTTATTTTTCATTTTTCAGCTCTTACTACATGAGCCTGTGCGTAACGTCATTTTTTTCCTGCCTGCCTCTACGACGTGTAGACAGCCAATCAGCAGCATTATTAGAGCTTGATAGAAGCATGCTGCATGCTTATTGGCTCACTGTCGCAGATGAGATTTATTCCTCAGGTATTGAAATTTGGTAGCGAATGACGAGGCATTTTTCGATACTCGATAGTTGACTAAGGAGGAAATTCGGTCGGTGCCTAAAAAAAAAGTCGGTATCCAGCCCTATTTAATACGTGAAAAAAATCTAATCCAATGCACAGAGAAACATGCATGCTTTACATCAGATTACTTTTGTTGTATCTTCTATGGAAGAACTGAATGTCCACAACATCTAAATATGTTTGAAAGTTTAATACAAGCTGGTGGGCATGAAATCTTACAAGTTACTTTCACACGTCTCTCGCTAGCAACAACTTCTTTGGTCCAACTTAGCTAGTGTCGTCATCCGGTCTGCGGAACATACTCCGATTCAGAACTCAGTGTAGTAGCGCCTCTTTCTGGAACATCCCTTATTAGCAGATACCTTCCCAAACTGGGTAAGGAAATGAACTATTATTCTTAATAAGTAAATAAACGATATAGCTTACAGATAAGCATTTCTTGTAACTTAATAATACAGTTAGGATACCACAACTTTAAATTAGAAGTTATTTGCCTCTGTGCAGAACTACAAGTGTGACAACCCAGTCCATCTCAGAGTGCTGCTCGTCTGAATTTGTGTTCCAACAGAGAGACGTGCACTTGAGCTGCCAACCCTGCGATGCATGATATGTCAGCTGCTCCCAGTGGAAAAATACATCCATCATCACCATGGGAACTTTGAGTGAGCTGGATCATTATAGGAGCTGAGTGCCAACTCAGTCCGCTCAGGAGTGATGATGGAAAGAAGATGAGGCGAACCAAGATGCAAGAGTCAGGAAAGCGTGATTGTAAAGGAGAGACAGAAAGCAGCAGAGAGGGAAGAAGAAATATAAATGTTGCCTAAAGACAGAAATTACACAGACAGCTCTAATTTATACTCCTAGTCAAGTCAAGTCAAGTCAATGTTATTTATATAACCCAATATCACACATCTGCCTCAAGGGGCTTTATCAGATGGGAGGGGGCGTATGGGGTGTGCATGTGTACCACAGGTTGGTACTTGCATCAGGAATGTAGATCAGCTAAAGTAGGGGTGTGTCACATAGTGGCCTGTCATCCACCACAGCACAAACAGCAGTTCTGGGCCAGGGAACGCAACATAACCAGAACAAGAGCAGAAAAGCCCACAGAGTTTGCTATTAAATGTTGAGTTTTCTCAGTTAATTGAATAATAAATTATCAACAATAGTGAAAAACTGCCATCACAAGTTCTAATTTTCAGGGTTGAAGCTCTGATACTGAGCAGCTGATGGTTTCAGGGCCTTACAGTTTTTTGGATCCAACAAATCTGTCAAGTCTGGGGCATCTGAGGCTGCCCCCTTTAAGTCGATTAATCGACTAATCATTCGTTTTGATCTTGGTCAACCAAGATTTATTGATCTAAATCTTGTCATTTTTTGTGCTTTTTTTCATGGCTTATTTATAATAAGAAACTTATGAGCACATTTCTGGTAAACACAAGATTTAAAGTGGTGCTTTTGCATGGTTCTTTGTGGAGAAATTCAGTTTTACGCATCTGTCGTTTAAATAAACCATTCGATTAGTCAACAAATACATATGAGTGTTAGTTGACTAAGATTTTCTTTAATCGAGGAATGCTTATGTTATGTTAGGACATAAATTCCCACACACTTTCTGATAAAACGTGTATATGTGTTGCTCTTTCATTCATGCCTCGCACACACAAAGCCACTAAACATGCAAGGAATCTGCCAGCATTCCCAGCAGACCACAGCGCACCAAGCCTGACGGAGCCCATATACGGACACAGACTGCCGCAGCTCAGACTTCCCCTCTGCTGACTCATAACCCCCCACCCTTGTGTTGAGTGTGTGTGTGTGTGTGTGTGTGTGTGTGTGTGTGTGTGTGTGTGTGTGTGTGTGTGTGTGAGAGAGAGATATAGAGTCAACAGAGTTAGTGGAGGCTACCGTATGGAGAGTGTGCGTGTCTGTGGTTGATGCACCATCTGCCCAAAAAACTCCCATGACTCATCCATTCGGCTCGTTGCTGCTGCAGCCCCCCCCCCCCCCCAGTGGCATCGCTATGACATCATCGCAACCCCTGACCCACAGCCTGACCTGATCCCAGCATCTCAAGGAGGGAGAGGGGAGAGAGGGGAGAGAGGGGAGAGAGAATGTAGAGGGAACGCGCAGAGAAGGGCGACAGCATGGGGAAAGGCTCTGCACAATATTCAGGTTGCACTGCAACATCTGGTGCAAATTAGTCCCGAGATCTTGTAAAGGCGAAGGACAAAACAGCACAGCAGGCTCATCGTATCCTTATATTTATTCATGTATGATATATAGAGAGTGTTGTCCCCCAGACGTCGTTTGAACAAGCAGCAATTACAACTTGTATTTACGTTTCTGGTGGCAGCGCCCTCTAGTGGCTGTGGTAATTATGTCGGGAGCATAGCAGAAAGTAAGGTGACGAAATATACCGTAAGTGCACCAAATTTCTTTGTAAGGAGGCAGGTTGAGGTGGAGGATAGGTAAAGAAAAACACTGGACTTTCACCCAGGAGAGCCGGGTTAGAGTCCCGTTTGGAAATAAAAGTAAACGGCGAGTTTGATTTAACTTAACAAACGTCATGGTCAGCATCATGTGCGTAACCTTCAAGAAATTAAGTAAAGTCTGCTTTTAACCCAAACCACAATCTTTTTTCTAAACTTAACTAAGTAGTTTTGGTGCCTAAACTTAACCAAACTGCGACCATTTCACAATGTTAAAGACATGTTTAAAATTGTGATCTTTACGTCCAAAAAACGCTACCAACGTTCTTTTGTTTAGATATGAGGGGGTTTTTTCTGACACCGCTAGGGGCTCTATTTTATGAAATGCTCCTGTGGGTCGTATTAGAGTGTAGGGAACAAATATCCCATATCGTCATATGGTTTGGAGGACTTTCTGGAATATAATAATATAATATAAAAAGCAACTGCAGGACTGTCAGGAGACAGATCCATCTACCAATACATGACAATGAAAAGAATGTTATGCATTCCTGAAAAAAAACATTGGCTGGTACATTATTATTGGATTTCGAAAACTATCGATATTGCCTCAAAATGCTTGATCAATTGGGCTATGTGTTTTGTAATAAAAATGTGTAACTGTATCCTGAAATGTAACCGGAACCTACATTTGAATTGCTTATATTTAATAAAAAAATATATAGCAAGTATAAAGTACATTTTCATTTCAGTAACTCTTGGGTTAAACTGTATTACTGATTACAACTGTGGTAAGCTAACTGGCAATTGTAATGGAATTCATTTTAATGTGGTCTACCCAACCATCTGCATTCCTCCAAGACTCTCCACACAACATTTGCCTTGAGCCTGTCATGTATAACGTACAGCACTGGGTGAGTGGGACTGTCATGTCATACATACTGAACAACGTTACTTTTGGCAGACCTGTCAGAAATTAACACCAACTGTGCTAGGTCTAGCAGTCAAATGGTGCCCCCCCCACACACACATTCATGCCTGGAGGAGAGGGAGTGGTTGGAGTGACCAAACCCCCGGTCAGACAGAATATTCTGAGGAAATGTCACGCATTCCACACACGCACACACACACACACACACACACACACACACACACAAACAAACACAAACAAATACTAAGGGACATGACAACATTTGCTTTACAACTGAACACTGAATCCAGCTTGTAGCCTCAAACATCCAAAAGCAGAAAATCATTGACCTGGAGCTCTCTTCTTTCCCTCCCTCCCACTTCTAAGTCCATGCAACAAACCACACTGGAGCTACTACACTTCCTCCTCTTCCTTTCTACTCCTTCCAGTCATCCTCCCTCCCTTCCCTCTCCTTCTCTTCACTCCCTCCGCTGGAAAAAGTTCCTTCTGGTTTTTTAGCCTTAAAAGGGCAGAAGCAAACTGGATCCTGGCAGCCCTCCCATTCCCTGGGCTCTGGTTACAGACGGAGGGAGGACAGGACAGGGGAGGGAGAGGGGAGGGGAGGGAAAGACAGAGGGGGGTGGAGGGCCAAGACAGAAAAGAGAAAAAAAAAAAGGCAGGGAAAAGTGCTGTGTGGGACATTTTTAAAGGCCGCACTGACAATAGCACCCGCTGAGGATGGGCTGAGATATGTTACAGATTGATGAATAAAATGAGAAGAATGAAGTTTGAAGGGATAGGCAAAGAAAGAAAAATGTAAAATATATGGAAAACCAGGAGCGGCAAGTAGGGACAGGCTAATAAGACTGTGGAGGTGAGAGGAGGACACAAGCATCGCAGAAAAATGCTAAATGAGGGAGTTTAATAAACACCAGGAGACTTAAATCGACTGTTGTGTTTCCTGGAAACATCTGAGTACTATGATCAACGAGAAGAGCAGAGTTTGGGTCTGTGGGTAATTGATAGCTCTTGGGCTGGCAAAAATGATTCAGGTCTGGAAAAGTAGATCCCCAACAGACTTGTTTCTGGCACGGGAACCCACATAGCCAGGCTGTGTCGGTTTGTAGGTAAAATCCTGTAACATAGTGACAGTAAGCACAGCGCAAACAACTGGCAGCATCCGGTGCAGTTTTTTCTTTACATTACAGGATATGGTGTCATTGCAGTTTATTTTTATTTAAATATCTCATTAACAACTGCAGAACTTTGTGAGTAAGCTAAAGAATATGTTGCTTTGTGTCTGCTTGTTCTGTCTGAACATGAGGCATGGGGTGGCTGGGGAATGTTTCCAACTCTGATGTAATGCAATAGCCTGAATACCACTGTACTGAATGAGAACGCGCACGCTGCTAATCCTCAGTATCCACTTGATCAGTGCCCCTTTCGCCTGTGCAGACAGGAAGTTATGCGAACGATAATGAGCTGGCAGGAAGTGCTCCATTTTGACCAAACTGTGTGGCTCAACTCTCCGTTATCTCGCTCTCGTGCAAACATTCCTCTTTGCTCTTCGCCACCATCGCCACTCACTCACTTTTATCTTTATCTTTTATCTGAAACCGTAAGATTAAATTTGATGCTGTATGATGACATCCCTAACACAAGTAGGCAGTGGCGATACCCGGCCCTGATGTATACAGTGAGGCTATTGAAAAGTATCAACAATCAGAAATGTTGCCGTACCATTTATACCAGCTCTGGTTGTGAGCAATATCATCATTAATGACCTGGACTGCTGTACAGCAACATTTAATATTAATATTATACATGGTTTCTGTGTCAGTGTGATGAAGTGACTTGATCTGTCTGGTATTTCATTCATTCCCACTTACATAGATTGTGCTGAACAAGACAAGCAGTGAAGTGTAGATGGAGTTGGGATTTGGTTTTTAGACGGTGCACGGTTGCTTTCGCGGCCGCCACGTGGATTCGTTACTGCGATTCTTGCTTGATCTTGTGATTATCGCAAGAATCCGGCTGCCGTGCAAGGTAAGTAAGTAAGTAAGTAAGTAAGTAAGTAAGTAAGTAAGTAAGCCACTGGCTGCCTCTGCTGCTGATATACGCCTTTTTTAATCTTAGTACAAAGCTAAATAGCTGGGCGGTGGCTACGTTGGTGTTCTGTATTTTTATTCTCTGGGTTAAAATGTGGCTCTTCTAAATTTCTTGAACAAAAACGTGTACAATTGAATATCATGTTCATTTGCAGATGGTATCTTCCAGAGAGAGAAGTCAGACAATCACTCAGTTAAGTGTATTTGTCACATGAAATTGAACTTGGAACAATTCCAGGGAAATTAAATCCTATCAGCTCCTTCAATTTACGCATGACACCCACTCAGTACAGGGTTTCCCCCAGTGTTCTGCAAGCCTGGTGGCCCACCGGTCCTAGGTTGCCCCCCCAACAGGCCTAAACCACTGGGAATTATCTTTTAATGTATTTTAAAGATGTTTTTTAAACTACAGTTACAGTGGGGCGGCTCGGTTGAAAACTTAGACGTAGTCATATTTTCAAATCTCCAGTTAGCTTTTAGCACTGACTTAATGTACGACCTTATGGAATTTGTCTCATAGCTTTTTTAAATTCTCAATTTCACGCATCTGTCCATGATTCTGTTATCACAGAAACTATCGGGCTCTACATTAATGCTTCCATCAGTCTGTGACTGGCCCCAGCCGGGCCCTCGTCAAAAAAAAAGACACTTGCCACTGGGCTAAACAACTTTTCTGGGGGAAACCCTGCAGTAAGTCAATGCAGACAGACGCAGTCATGGTGAATCAGAGCCATCCCAACACCCCACCCTACACACAATCCATCACAACTGCAACACACCCAGTTAGCCTGCAGGTAAAATCTCACTGTAAGGGTTTTGTTACTACAGTCTTACTTGGTCTGGTATGTAACTATTTAATAATAGGTCATATTAGGTAACTAATATAACTGAGTTAGTATACAAACTGTATTCCTCTTTTTACTTGTGCTATTACTACATTACCTATTAGCGTGTCACAGAAGAAAATGTCTATAAAGAGGGTGTGTTTTCTTCTCGTTTTACAGCATTGGAATGCTAATCTGTGACATGCTAACACATAGCCTAGCCGTTGCATCGAGTATAGAACGGTTATAATTTAAGTAAACTGACTCGGTTTTGTCACAGTAATATCTAAAGTTGGCTAACATTAGCCATCATAAGCTCCTGACCATACCACACAAGGTAATAACATCAAAACCTCAGAAATGAGCCTACTGTAATGAGGTTTTATTGATTAGGAATTGCATTTTTCAATTGTAAGAGGAATTATTGTATCAGTAATATAGCACATTGCATTATGATTTAACAATGTAACAGGAGGAGACAGCCCGGCTGTTGCCACACAGAAGTCTGTCTCAACCTGCTTGTCTCTGCTCCCATGCAAAGCCAGGGGAGAAGCCAGGTACAAAGTTACACCACAGCTCTGATTGTTGCACATCCTGCCCGTAAATGACGGGAAGAGTTTGGCACAATCGCTGCCATCTAACTGTTTCGACAAACTCCACACAGGCTCAGTCAAGTACATATAAAAAAGGGTTTTGAAGGGTTTTAAAAACTGGGCTGGATGGGACATGGGTGTGATGAGCACAGTAGAATATGCACAAAAAGCTGTCTCTAGACATGCATTATGATGAACTCACTAAACTCTTGATTTAAAAAAGAAATCCTATAAATAGCCAGACCCTTGCACATCACATGGAGAGTTTAAAGTGAAATAATGAGACATAATGGAGAGCCTAGCCTGTTTGAACAGTGCTACCATCAGTGTCTCGCCCCTTTTTTTACTGCCAACTACAGGAGATTGCATCCCTGCCAATCTTTAATTGCGTTCTTGGCCGACATGCAAGTTCTCCCCTGGATTTATAAGCAATCATGTGTGTGCTGCCGTGACCAGATCATGTGGGATTTAGTCAAAACTGCAGAAAGAGAGAATACCTATTGGGTTGAAACGTCATTACAGTGAACACTAAACTGCAGTCTGTGCTGGGAAAGCGAGGCGAGTGAGTGTATACTGCAGGGTAGAGCTGAGTTTGTTAACTGTTGAAATTCTTTAACTTCACATGCTGCTGAAAGATCCAACACAGGCTATAACCACATTGCTAAATTATTCATTTTTAAGCGGCGTTTTGAGACAAAAACGATCTCCGTCCACACAAGAGTTTTAGCTCCAGTAGCAGAACTAATCTCCGTTGATATTTACACGTCTGACAACGCAAATCACATGACCATTCGCATACACTGGACACGTGTGTGCCGGTGTTTACAGGAAGCAGATTATCTGACGTTTCTCTGCGGTTGAAAATCATAGATGTATTGAAAAATGCTTGAAAATGCTTTGTAGAAAGAACAACAATGGCTAAAAGCAAGGCCAGGGATTCACTAGCTTGGTCCGACAACGAGGTTGAACGGTTACTGAAAGGTATGTAAGCCTACCTAACCGATAAGACTGACTGACGTGCGTCATCGTTTCCAAAAAGGTCTCCGTTTGTGCCCGTCTAGACTACAAAGCAACCCTGGAGTTTTCAAACCAAAACGGGGGCAGCAGTTTTTCCAAATGTCTCCATTTTAAGGTCGTGACACACCAACCACACGGCCGACCCTCGGCAGAAAAGGCAGTTGGACTGATCAGCCTCCCCGAGTTGGTAAAAAAAAGTGCCTCGGAACACACCAAAGCCACGAGATGTAATACGTCTCCATAACAGCAGGCGGCGCTAATCTGTATTGTCGCCCAAAAATGAAAACCGGCAGCTGATTGGACGAACGCGTCACGTGGGTCTGGTTTCTCCGGAAAATCAAAGACAGACTGTCATGGCGGCTTGTTCAGAATACGATCTCATATTGTACTAAAATAGTTCACCGAAACGTGTTTCTGAAAACATTTTAAGCGAGAAATAGGCCATGCAGTTGCTGAATCTGTCTTCATTTCAGATCAATAAAGGTCAGTTTAAAAGATTTCCGTCCGATTTTGAGATACTCTAGTCACGCTCATCCCGCTCCTCGTTTCCGGGTTAGCACTTTACCAATCAGATGGATCATTTGAGTCCGACTGCCGGCAGTGCCCACCTTCCGATTCAACATGTCAAATCGGCCAAAATGAAGGCCGATGGCCCCTCGGACGGACGATGGCACGGAACACACCGAACAGACTCGAGTCACTGACCTCGCCAGACTGTCCGACGGCCAATTATTGGCTTAGTGTGTCTCAGGCTTTAGGGGCTCAAAAAAAACGGCCGGATTAGTGTGGAAGTGAGGCGTAAACGTAGCAAAATATATTTGTTTTTTAACCTAAATGTAGCCATAGTAAAAACTGTGGATCCATTGCAAGTAATAACCCTAGTGTGTGTGTGTGTGTGTGTGTATGTATATGTGTATATATATATATATATATATATATATATATATATATATATATATATACACCCAAATATTGCTAATGACAAATGGAGGGACCTTTGTTTGGTTTTGGGGATCCAAACCGACTCTGAGCTGGCTTTCTTCCTATTGGACAGGTAGGCTCACAGTAATAATAAATTGTGATATTGTGTTTTAGCAGTTGTGGTTCGATGTCCAGGATGCTTGCTCATGTATACGGAGTGCTAGCAAAAGGATGCTGACTACAGTTTACTTAAACGTCCACCGGTGTCATTATTAACAAGGGTTTTCTAAAAATTCAACATTAAAACTATAGTTTGACGTTTTGAGAAACTTGTTTATTTGCGTTCTTGCCAAGAGTTCGATGAGAAGATTGAATGCTTAACTTTTTCTTTAAAGCTACATTGTGTAAGAACTTCTCCCATCTAGCGGTGAAATTGTATATGACAACCAAATGAATATTACTTTCTAGCCCTTCTTCCTACGGTGGCCGAACCCGAAATTAGCTCTCTCCATCGTTTACACGCAGCTGTTCTAGCCACTCCAATATTAACTTTGGTCTTGTTGCTTTGCCTGTCGCGTTGTCGTTTTAATTCTCTTTTTCGCTTCCCTGGCGAGTAATCTCCCCCTGGCATTCATCACGGTGCCAATAGGTGTAAGAGGGCGAAATGCGGAGGTATGTCCCTCTTTGGCTAATGTATTTTAAAGATGGAGGCGCTATATGGCGGCTGTCATTCGAGCGAGTCGCTCGTATGTATTCTGAATGATTCTGAATGTCAGATTCTACGCTTACGAGAATACTTTGATTAGTTGGTGGAAGAAATTACACATTACACAAAGGGGTTTTTGCTAAGAATCAACTAAAAAAATTACACAATGTAGGTTGAAGAATTTATCGAGCACAAATGCCAAACATTTGCTGGTTCCAGATTCTCAAATCTGTTCTATAGCATTGTAAACTATATCTGGAAAAACTTTAAGATGTCCCCTCAGGCTCTGTTAATTTTTGACAAGGTACTTTTTCCAGATATTTGACAGTATAAATGGCTAATCCATTACTGGTTGATGATTGTTATTCGCACCCCTAGTCCAGTTCCACACTCCACTACTGTGACCATGTTTGCTTTTTGGGTGGAGAAAATGACTGGCTTGTCTTAATAGCTCATGGGTACTGTTGCGTATCAATAATACTTGTCTATTTTTTAGCACGATAAGAGAAAGGAGAAATGAAAGAGGTGTGGATACCAACTATCCCAAAAAAATTGTTAGTGTGAAGAGAAGTGGTGAAAAAAAACAAAGACAGCGAGCGCTTCAGACCAAAGAAAGAGGGCGGGACCCCGTGCATCAAGCTGAGCAGTGATGGCAGTTTTGTAATTTGTGGCAAGGGTTGCTGGCTGGGTGTGCCCATTTTCTGCAGTGAAAAGAGGAAGTAAAAGAGGAGAGCGGGCTCCCCTCTCATCTTCAGATTAAATGACTCAAGAGGAGCAGCTAGGATGAGGGTGAGTCAGCTGGAGGAACAGACAGACAGTGCTGAGTAAGACGGTTCGTTGGTGCCTGGCACTGCACCCTGAATATCTTACTGCCAACCACAACACTGATATACATAGGGCTGGGTACCAAATTCACCACTTTTTAGGCACAGACCGAATTGCCTCTAAAGTATCTAGTTTTGAAAAATGCCTTGTCATTCAATACCCAATTTCAATACCTAAGGAGTAATTCTCATCAGTGTCAGTGAAACAATAAAAATGCAGCATGCTTCTACCAAGATCTAATTAACATTTGTGATTGGCTGTCTAACATTACACGTCGTAGAGACACGCAGGAAGAAACTCTACATTACACAGAGGCGGCTTACGTAGAAGGAGCTGAAACATAAATACAAAGATCGCAATGTGTAATGTTGTAATTTCTTTTTTTATTATAAAATTGGTATCCAAAAAAGGAATCATTTAGGAACCGGTATCAAAGTCACGGTATTGGTACTGGTATCAAGTATTTTTGAATGATACCCAGCCCTAGATATACACAATCTCTACTCTGATCCATCCACAGCAGCTCCACCTCTCCCTGTCTGCTGAGATGTAGGGGGGTATGGGGTACTATTGATTTTGACATGAGATTCAAACACTGCCACCACCTCACCTGTTGTCTGCATCAGGAAGCAGTAACATGTGTGGAAACCATGAAGTGAGGCAGACATTCCCCCGACAGGAGATGACAGGGACTCATTCATGTCTGATTCACACACACTCAGTCACAAACCTCTTCCTTTTCCTTCCAACCACAGACTGTTGATAAAGAATTTGTCTCATAGAGAAGACAGTTGTCAGGTGTGGAGAGGGTGAAAAACATCTGACAGGATGAGTCATGTAATGCAATCTCAACGATGAATTGAATTAACAGTGAGATTAAATTTGGGTCCATATCCATTTAGGACCCTTGAGCCTCTTTGAGAGCCGCTCATTCACTGCAGTGAGGTGATCTATTCTGTATGGGGAGAGATGAACACAAGAAGGCTATATTCTCTGAGTTTTGTATCACAGCTCAGCAGAAAATGACTTTAATTCACTTGCAGTTTGCCACAAAACTGAGCAGGTAAGCAGCTGCATGCAGGCAAAGCCCATTAAACCCAGTGTCACCAAGTGTGAGCCAAGTCCTGTCTAACGCTGTCGAGACCCAGCCACAGCCCACTGCACGACATGAGCACAGACAATAGCCCTGTGTGTGTCTCTCTCTCTGGGTACATGTACAGGATCAGCTCTCCTATCCCACTAGGCCTGAATTACATCCTGGGCCACAAGGTTTTGGCTCGGACGGGCCCAGCTCAACTTAGCTCAGCTCAGGCAGCAGGGGAACACAAGCCTGGGGCCTCTCTGCACAGTCAGACCCCCTCCTCCCAAAACAACCCACCTCAAATCTGGACAGCCAGAGACAAAGCCTTGCGCCCCTTGCCTGGACATCAGGGAAACGCCTGCTTTCTCACTAAAAAAAAAAACACTCTGTAATGTTACCAAAACTGGCAACTTATTTAACACTCGTTCACAGGAGAAAGGAGTGGACTCAAGTGTGTTTTCACCACTTTTTCTTTACAAGGTGACAGTTTTTTTTTTTTTTTTTTTTTTTTTTTTAAACTGGGCAGCAACATGCTCAACTTTATTCGACCCTGCAGGCATGTCTACATACACTGTTCTTTCCATGGTCATCATCTATTGGAGACTGTATTCCGATTTAGCTGCTGCTTAGCACCACTCAAGTTTATTTCTCCAAGAAACAATCAAACACGTATGCACAAAACAGAAGCTTAGAAGAGAGGCCAGCTGAATGGAGATGGAAATGTGTTAAAATCTAAAACGCACTATACTGGCACTCATTCATTACTCAACATTGATTTTGACTCACCTATGGACACGAGCTTAATGCTCTCCTTGTCCAGGAACTCCAGAGCCACCGACACGTTCTCCAGCTGCATCTGGCGGAAGGTGGGCCGCTGGTTGTACTTTCTGAACATCTTCTTCTGGGACAGGACCTCCAGGAGCCCGATGAGCCGCAGCCCGTCGCTGAGGTCCGTCTGCAAGTTGCCGACTCTCTTGTTGACACATTTCAGGTGCTCGTTACACCAGCGGGTAAAGGTGTTCTGCTGAATCTTCTTCCACGGCGCATCCTCGGCCAGGTCCTTTTCCGTGGCGGGCATTTCTGCGTCCTTGTCCGTGGAGAGAGCGTTGGGAGCGGGCGCGGCGCTCTGGTGGAGCCGGGGGTGTGAACCACTCATTTTTATGGTCTCGGCTGTGTCTTGGTTCGCTGGCTTTTTTCCCTCTGGGTGGAGTCTGCTCAACTCTGGGTGGCCGCTCCCTCTTTCTCTCTCTCTCTCTCACTTTAGCTCGTCTGTGTCTAAGAGAAAAAGAAAAAGAAAGGAGTGAACACGACTTATAGCCCGAAGATAGATATTTTGCTAAGAAAAGTAGGCGGTTGTGGCACCGTTGAGCAGAAAAGGGAGTCGTTTTGGATGAAACTGAGGGCACACGTCATATGCTCGCGGCAGCTCCAGCAGGCTAATGACCCTACACTCTTTTATGTCCAGCGCTCCCAATTTAAGAATAAACTGACTCACATTCGAACTAAATCTTAAAATATGATTCATTGATTTAAGACGACAGAGGGGGGAGTAGCCCTACACATATTCCACTAAATAACAACAGTCAAATTGTATTTTATTGGGCACTGGTCTCTTAAGTCAGCCATTTGAGATAGAAATATTACTAGAGATATAAATGGATGTTAGCCTCTTTGCTCGTAACTGACCTCAATAGTTAAAGGTCCCATATCATGCTCATTTTCAGGTTCATACTTGTGTTTTGTGTTTCTACTGAACATGTTTACATGCTTTAATGTTCAAAAAACACTTTATTTTTCTAATACTGTCTGTCTGAATATACCCGTATTCACTCTCTGTCTGAAACGCTCCGTTTTAGCGTCTGTCTTTTTAAGCTAACCTGACATGCAAGATTGTTTGTTTGTTTGTTTGTGTCCCAAACTTTTTGGGAGAGGGCAAAAAAATGCCTGGCAGGTGATTGGATGAACCATCTGTCTGTCACGTCTGCCATTGTTGATTTGAACCATTTTGAACAAACAGTTGCAACCGCCACACACCTGAATCACGCCCGTAGCTACTAGTAGCTCCTCACCGGACGCTGATTGGTGCGGTGAGCTGGTAGTTTAGACACAAACGCATTAGGTTGGAGCCTGACAAGAAGGATTTTTGTGTGATACATGATCACGTAATTCTCGCTTGATCTCGCGAGGAAACAGCTGCCCTGCAAGCTAATCTTTAAGCCCCCCTCCCAAAAAAGTCCAGTCTGCTCTGATTGGTCAGTGTTTCCGGGTTTTCTGCATCTGCGCTCTCGGAGTCTCTGCACTGTCACTGCAGCCAGGGAATTACTGTAACGGCACTGTAGCTGCGCTTTCTACCTATATAGGCTAATATAGTTGTGACATCACAACCATACGGAAGTCCTGACGGCTCATTTTAAGGCACACTTTCTGAATACAGGCTGTGTGCATTTCTCTGTGGATTGGGTGTTTTGAGACTTTTTACTTTACAGTATTTATATAACACCCTGACCTGCTTTATAATCAAAAATACATGGAAATCACACTTTTTACAATATGGGACCTTTTTAGGATTTTCTGTATTTGTCTACCAGATAAGGAAGCTGCAGTGAAAAGACTTGATCAACATTACTTTCCAAAACACAAGACTCCCTCATTCTCAGCCTTGATGTACTGTAAGCTATCCCTGATTACTTGTGGACATATCGCTCCTCTTCATTCCTTACATCAGTTATCGCTGTGGCGGCTTTTGGAGTAAAAGGGTAAAAGGGTTTGTTTTCTGAGCTGGAGAAACAAAGTGACACTGCACCAGATGTATAGAGATGTAGGAGGACCCATGTTCAGGTCCCCTGTGAGTATAATGTGTATGTTCATGGGTACCAGGCAGCAGAAAAATAAATATTTGAGATATCCAGAGGGATATGAGCACCAGTGTCTCCCAATAAGGTCACATAGTTGTTGTTTTTTTGTGTCTGTTGGTCTGCATGCAGATTTGTTCAACTTTCCTTTTGTGTACTGTTGTTTGTGTCTGCAAGCGTGAACAGTGTGCTTATTTGTGCATACATTTTATGTCGCCTACATTTCTGCCTTCATGTGTGTGTCGGTGTGATGTCATAGTGTGTGCAGCCTTATCTGTAAAGCGGTGACAGTGCGGATCAGCCAGACAGGGAGCGTCTAGACACCAGCCTCTGTTTGTCTTCACTGTACTGACCAAACAGCCAGATGAGATCACACACCAAGAGTGCACTATGTGATGTACTAATGACAGGCTGTGTCATTAGTACAGTGTTTTATAGCAGCAGACACTTTCTCAACATGTAACAAGGGTAATGGTGGGCAGCTTCATCTGGCATTTTTCTTCATTATTACTAAAAGCCCTTTGAGAATAGTTTTATCATTTGTGTTAAAAAAGCCACCTCTCCTTAGGTTTCCTCAGTGCATTAGAGATATATTTTGATTGTGTTTTCAGGTATGTCACATAATGTGGAGTCACAGTACTAAAAGGAGATAAAAGGGGATGATGTGGCAAATACATGTATTAGAATTCAGATGTCTTGCATATATATATATATATATATATATATATATATATATATATGTTCCCACTTGCATTTATGTCCTGTTTTCATACAACAGAAAGACCCTGAGAAACATATTGTAGTAAAATAATTAAAGGGGCACTCAGCCAATTTCTCACGATGAGTTCATGATCAGTTGTAGTGGCACTACTCAGCCTGTGAAAGGGACCTTTCTAACGTTTGTCTAAAGGTGTGCTTTCACTCGAGTCATTTGCACAAATTTGACCCCTGGACCGTTGGACTGTTTATTTGACCACTCAACTGTTAGTGTTTGTTTGCCCAAAAGGTCAATTTTCGCCATGTTGTGTAGGAACAAAATGTTACCTAAATCTGGCTGTATACTGTATAGATAGGATTGAAACTGAACAGTTTTGTGTATGTAAGTGCTACGGATGTGAAGATTTCTGTCTCAGAGTATGACAAGAAAAGTCACTTTGAGAAAAAGGCCTTTAAAGTTACGTACAGTTGTGCAATTCCTTACCTTTTTATTGGAAACCACTATTCACAGAAACAATATCTATTTAAATCCTGAGCATCCTATACCTTGTGTCATCATATCATATGTATGTTTTTTATTACATTTTGCAAAACTCCACAACACACACACAAGCTCATGTCTTTCGATTCATTTTCTTTCTGGGAGGAACAGAACAGCAGTGGCTGTAAAGACAGAGGGAGGGATGTGACTCGGCAGCTTTTCTGACTAAACATGGAGCTCAGTGCCAGGAGCCACATTGTGGCCAGGAGCCATTAAGAATGCGTAGCCTTTGTGTGTGTGTTTGCGTCTGTGTGTTTGTGTGTGTCTGGTCAAGGGAGAATCTTAAGAATGCCCCTCACCCCAACCCTGGAGGCCCCAGCCACACACACACACACACACACACACACACACACACACACACACACACACGCACCAGCATGCTTTTACATTCACTGGGCCATTTAGAACATTAGAACAATAGTTTTAGATAGTTTCAAGCAATTATGCTCTGGCCCCTTTAGGTGCGTAAATTTCATTCATTACATTTAGTCCCAGCAGTTTACAGGCTTGGGGTATAATTAAAATAGAAAACTTATGACGACAGTTAATACTGATTGTGGCAGAGCAGGAAAGCAGGCCAGATTAACGGCAGCAGAATTTAGTGAAAATGTGAAGTGAGGCACATGACACACAGACAGCAAAAAGCTGTGATACAGACCAAAAGAAATGTTTTGAGGGATCATTCATGGGTTACATTCATTCTGAACTTCAGAAAGCACAACAAAGTGTTGCCTGGAAGTAAGTGAGAGCTGAGAAAACTGGTGACATATTCACTGCGGGGCGGCCTTTTCTTTCAGTGGAATTTGCCAAATAAACAGAAGACAATACATGGGGCGGAGACAGCAAGAGCTGACCAAGACACATTCAAACGTCTCAGGATCTGAAGACCAAGCTGAGCTCTCTGGCTTGTCATGTGGCTCCCTCTAGTGATTATCTGTGGTAATACATTTTCTAGTTTTCTTCTTTAAATTGGTCCCTCTGCTACTTTTTCTCTTGTCGCTGTTTTGGTAATCACATGTCCACCTGGCACCTTTGCTTCCTAAATGTATCCAATTGTTATTTGTCTCTCTCCTGATTCTTCTCCCCTTTGTCTGTAATCTGGACTCATTCTGGACAACTTTGCAACTTTCATTGGACTAATTAAACGCTATATTTATTATCACTCAGGGGTGTCGGACTGGGGGGGGTATGAGGGGGTGGGAACTGAGTATCCAGGGCCCTTATGTGAGGAGGGCCCAAAAATATGCTAGAATGAATGGCTGTGGATGCGGGGAAGGGCCCATAGAGAATGACTTTCTACAGGGCCCAGAATTTTGTGTTTTGCCTCATCACTGACATGTTTTCATATGTCTTCATAATGGCTGATGTGTAGATGTTCACATTTGCTTCAGTTTAGAGGAGCTTGCTATTTCATGCCATATCGGGACATCTTAGTGGACTAGTGGTTAAGGCACCTACCACGTAACAAAAAAAGGTAATTTGGACAGCACTCCAATTAATATTTTCGATTGCCACTCAGACGTTTTGGGCAGGATGCGCTTCTTCAGAGTGTTTCTCAGACCCTCTCGTATGAGATGTGCTGCCCAAATTACCTTTATATATTATTATACACATTAAGGATCTAGCACACAGTCTTAAAAGTCTTCAAGGTCTTCTAAGTTTCAATGTAAGTTGAGCGCGTTAGGTCTTATTTTTTTTACATACCATCTAACCCCAACGTCCCCAGTTTGATTCATATAGGCTGTATATGAATGAATGAATGCCTTTATTGTCATTGCATGTTCACATAAAATAAAATGTTTTTGTCTCAAAAGAATTTCACTCCGCTCAAACACACACTCACATGCTCGCACATTAAGACAGAATAGCTGTTAAATAAGGTAAAATATGATCAAATAAAGGGTTGTAAAAAGGATTGGATGAAGTACATATGCAGTAAGAGTTCAGTTCATGTATGACTGTGGGGTGAAAACGTGTTCCTCAGTCTGGAGGTGTGAGCTGAACAAAAATCCAAGGGTGAGCTGAATAACTAAATCCTGCGCTGTTATTTCACATTTAGCTGACATGTTTTAGGCCTTTAGCCAAAGCTTACAACGAGAGCAACAGCAGCATAAACTTCACTTCCTGGATCGCCAGAACTACAAGAAACCCACAGGGTGGAGTACAAAGTTTAGGGCACTAGTGTTACATCTATATATTTATCAGGTAAGAATGAAGTCATGAGAAAGTAAGTACAGCCTGAAAGAGAAAGAGCTAATTTCAAATGCTGCCTTTTTCAAAGTAATTGTTCATTTCTTATACTGCATTAATAAGAATAAGAATAACTCTTGTGTTGTCTTCCATTCGAACATGCATCATCCTCCCGGTCAAAAGTGAAAATCAACACTTTTTCTGATGTTTTTGTCTCTTTTTTCGACACTTTTGGCGCTTTATCCAATGTATTTTGGTGCTTTTTTGACGTTCTTTTCACTACCATGTATAAACACCACCAACACCAACTCATAACTAGTTTTACACTTATTACTTATTTTTTGAATTCATGGTCAATAAAAAAACTCATTTATAGGAAATTATACCTAATTCTTGAGTTAAAAAAGCAGAGATTATGAATTATTTGGACTAATATTAAAGGAAGGATAATCACAGAAGGGTCAATGTTCAGTCGGGATACTGTTTTCTTTTCAAATGCTAACATTTTTTACAAAATTCAATGAAAGTAGAGATCCGATCTTTTGTTGTACTTGCGAAGCGCGTTGTATGGAATCATCTGTGTTATTTTTTGGGTAATCCAAATTAGGTAGTTAAAAAGAAACCCATATTTCTGATATAGACATTTAGACAACGGGTCAAATTTGATCCGAAGACAACACAAGGGTTGACAATAATACATTTTATTTACGGGCGCCTTTCTGGACACTCAAGGCCACCTTACAAGACAATAAAATAGTAATAATAATAATAGTAAAAACAAACAGAATATTACTAAATAAAGATGAGTGGTGATCATGTTGGCTATGCCAGTGTGAAAAGATGTGTTTTCAAGTGAGGTTTTGAAAAGGGAAAGTGAGTTATGCTGCAAATATCCGGTGGAAGGGAATTCCAGAGAAGTTTCATAACTTTTATTCTTGTATTTCATACCTGTCTTATTCTATTTGAGCTGTTTTTATATTCTTGTTTTTAATTGTTTTTAACTGCTTTTTAATGTTTTATGTGAAGCACTTTGAATTGACTTGTTGCTGAAATGTGCTATACAAATAAAGCTGCCTTGCCTAAAGAGCAGATGCAGTTTGATGATATGTGATGGTCATATTCCTATATATTATTATATAAACTGCTAAATATGAATATCACGCATGCTGCAGAGCCTGTGGTGTATATTAGACACAGTTAGATGAGTTCAGACAGGTAATTGTTGAGATGAATGTGGGTTTAAGGGAACACGCCAACTTATTGGGACTTTAGCTTATTCACCGTATCCCCCAGAGTTAGATAAGTCCATACACACCCTTCTCATCTCCGTGCGTGTCGTAACTCTGTCTGACACACCCACCGCTAGTCTAGCTTAGCATCGATCCTGGAGGTATCCGGCTCCATCTAGCCTACTGCTCCCAATAAGTGACAAAATAACGCCAACATTTTCCTATTTACATGTTGTGATTTGTATAGTCACAGGGTGTACAAATAACAAGGTCACACAAGACACAGCCATCTTCTAACCGTATACATACTGGGAACTATATTCTCAGAAGGCGAAGCACTGCTACTTCTGCTACTTGGGCGGAGTGATTTGCTTGCAGCACCTGAGAAGCCCCGTGGTGAGGAGCAGAGAGTACCAACGTTGCGCTAATCACTCCGCCCAAGTAGCAGAAGTAGCAGTACTTCGCCTTCTGAGAATATAGTTCCCAGTATATATACGGTTAGAAGATGGCTGTGTCTCATGTGACCTTGTTATTTGTACACGCTGTGACTATACAAATCACAACATGTAAATAGGAAAATGTTTGTCAATTATTGGGAGCAGTAGGCTAGATGGAACCTGTTACCTCCAGGATCGGTGCTAAGCTAGGCTAGCGGTGGGTGTGTCAGACAGAGTTACGACACACACAGAGATGAGAAGGGTGTGTATGGACTTATCTAACTCTGGGGGATACGGTGAATGAGCTAAAGTCTCAATAAGTCAGCGTGTTCCTTTAACAGCCTCTCCTCGCAGCGATAACTAACTGCTGTTAGTACAGTACCAGGCTGCAATGCCACCAGCTTCTACTAACCACAACCCATCAGTTGCAAGCAGAGCAGCAAAGGAAGTTAGATGAACACTGCATGCCGCACCACTAACCACATGGCACACACACACACACACACAGAGTGGTGTGGAGAGAGAGCGAGTCAAAAGCACAGATTACAGCATAGTTATGGCTTTTCCCTTAGTGGCACTTGTTAGGTGAAAGTAGGCCAAGAAGTGTCAAATAAGGACAGGTTTGGTCTACATGTTTACATCTCACACTTTCTTCGCCTCTTCCTTTTCTCTTCATGACTCTCTCTCTCTCTCTCTCTCTCTCTCTCTCTCTCTCTCTCTCTCTCATCACCTCTTTGTTAGAAAGGTGTTGTGAAAATGAGAAGCTGCAACCAGTCATCGAAACTTCTCCCCAACTTTTGGCCGGGCCTACACAGTCAGTAAACAATCTGAGAACACATTTTTCTCAGTTGTGTTTTAAATGAAGGGTGTACAGGAATGTTATGACCAAAATATGAATCTATGCCGGAAAAGGTTGGGAAAAAAACTGGTTACATTCACTTTGAGGATGCACATTCCAGTCTGATAGTCAGATTACCAAAGAAAAGCAAAAGAGAGGAGGAACATTGGGTGACAGATGATTAGGATTTTGGTGTGCTTATGTCATCACTACGTCCACTTGTTTTACCGGGGGACAACCCTGATGCCATTTAAAACCCTTCCTTCTCCTGAATTGTGGACAAAACGTCATATTTGGCTTTGGAAAACACTGATTGACATTTTTTTTTTACCATATTCTGACATTGTATAGACCAAACAACTAATTGATTAAATAATTGACCGATTAGTCGACAAGGAAAATAAGCCCTTAGTTGCAGCCCTAGTTCTCTCTAATCTATACTTTCACCATGCAGTTCACAAACTACCATTCATGTGGCACTGTGCCACCTATACTTATTGAAAGGCGGGGGAAACACAGCATTAAACCCATTTCAGCCTCTCATTTGATTAATCAGAAATATGTCATATAGTATATAGAGTAAAAAGTAAAATATTGATAAATGGGAGCATATGAGGGTCTAAACTCTCTCCTTCTTCTGACATACAGCTGACATACATCATTAACAATGAAAGGAAGTTTTTTATGAGTAAAGCCCTGCAATGATATATGTTCAAACTTTTTGAACATGGACCAAGTGGCTCGCCAGTGGAGGGCGCAAGCGGCCACCACTTGCCCCCCCCCCCCCCGGTAAAAAGCTCCAGTGCAGTCAGTGTATTACCTTATTTGGTGCGGAGCCCCTAATTGTAACACCGGAGAGATGCTTCAGTCCCGAGGAGCGTGCTCGTGCCCATAAACAAACTGTAAGTGTAGGAATGAGGAGAGCTGGATGGATGAGCACCGGCGCTTTACATCCAGCTGTACATCATCCAGCTGTGACCACCGCGGTGTCACACTGCCAGCATCTTTGACTATATGCACCGAAATATGTGTGATGGCATCAAAGCTATAAATCGCCTGTGTAAACCTGCGTCAAAGCTTTACATGTGCGTAATCACATAGGCTACATTTGGAAACGTCCGTGCGTAATGTGTGCCATACATGACCATACATGACAGACAACTTTAAGACACATATTCAGAAGATTTTAGAGAGGAGAGAAAATCTCCCACAGTGAGCAGTCAGACAGCATCACTCGCTCTCTCTTTCTCTCTCTCTCTCTCTCACACACACACACACACACACACACACACACACACACACACACACACACACACACACACACACACACAGCAACAGGTCTACAGCGGGACTAAACTTACATGTGTATAGTCGGATGTGATCTCCGGTCCGCTCAGTCAGTGCGCGCAGCAGCTTGCAGTTCGTCTGGCCACAGAGGGTGTGTTAGTGTGTGGCCTGTGTGTGTGTGTGTGTGTGTGTGTGTGCTGCACTGAGGTCCCGGACCTCCCTCCCCACGCGCAGTCCCGTCGGGGGGAAATGGGTGTATTGGTTGTGCTGGTGGCGTAAAGGGAAAAAAAGAGATAGTCCCTCCGATCTTTCGCTCTTTTCTACCTCTGCTTCTCCTCTGTCTCCTCTGGACTCTCTCTCTCTTTCTATCTGTCCTCCCACCACGAGAGCCTTAATTGGTAAACGGGTACGGCGAAAGAGGTGATGGGGGTGTGCCTCTCTCTCTCTCTCTCTCTCTCTCTCTCTCTCTCTCTCTCTCTCTCTCTCTTTCTCTCTTTGCTCTGTGCCTCTTTTTCTTTTCTTTTTTTTTACATGACGTAATGACCGCGCCTTTGGGATATGTGACCGGCCCGAGCAGAGCACCTATCTCTCCCATCTTCTTTTTATTTTACCCTGGGGTGTGTGTGTTTGTTTGTGTGTGTGTGTGTGTGTGTGTGTGTGTGTGTGAGAGAGAGCGAGAGAGAGCGAGAGAGAGAGAGAGAGAGAGAGAGAGAGTTGAGGGGAAAAAGAGAGAGGAGGTATATGTCCTCACACCTCTCTCTGTCCTCTCTTTCCTGTTATCTGTTATTGTTCAGACAGACTAGTGATGAAATAATGTTATGTTATGAAGAGGAGAGGGCATTTGGGAAGTGTGTATGTGTGTGTGTGTGTGTGTGTGTGTGTGTGTGTGTGTGTGTGTGTGTGTGTGTGTGTGTGTGTGTGTGTGTGTGTGTGTATGTGTGTGTGTGTGTGTGTGTGTGTGTGTGTGTGTGTGTGTGTGTGTGTGTGTGTGTGTGTGTGTGTGTGCTCTCCAGCTGAGCATTGGCTCAGGAAACAAGAATGTTCGGCCCCTGCTTTGCCCTTTTACTCCCAGTTCAGCAGTCTGATGGGAGGACGGAGGGACGAGTGGGGGAGGCTGTGGGGGAGGTGGAGGGCGAGGGGTTGGGGAGGTTAAAGTTAGAGCGGAGGAGAATAAAGAGAGATTACAGATTGAAGAAGACATTAAGAAAATATTTTGGGAAAAAATTAAAAAAAGTCTTTTGAATACATTTATATTTCTGCCTTTTTGCAGGCAAAAAGCAGGCAACAAAGTAGGCTATTTTTTTTTAATTTAACATCAATTCACTTTTCATGTTTCTGTGAGTGTGGGTTTATTAGAAACCTAATAATAACATCAAATGAATTGGAAAACTGTCTGCACTTACTTGCTGGGAGTTGGATAAGACTCGTTGACTCCCTAGTAATATGTAGTTGTTTTTTAAGATTATTTTTTTGGGGCTTTTCCCTTTATTTCAGAGTGACAGTGGATAGACATTGACATGAAAGAGGGAGAGAGATGGGGGATGCAAAAGGCAAAGGGCAGCACGTCGGATTTGAGGGGCGAACGCTACTGGGTGAGCTAAGAGGCCGCCCCGGTAGGCTGATGTTTTAACATTGGAGAGAACCAGACTTGCTAATTCCCCTTTTTCCTTTTAGCTTTAGGCTAAACTTATAATGACCTAGTTTTAGTTTAAAATAAGGCAAAATCAGCCATTTGTCAGCCATTCATTTTCGGAATTTCGTCTGATGCTGACCTCCCTGTTGCACTGAGGCGGGCCCTGTCGTTCACATCTCTGCTAGCCCGGAGACTGATCTTGGTCAACTGGAGACTCTCCCGCCCCCCATACCCCCCACCCCCTAGCCCCTTTCCTAGAACTCGTTGACGCCCCCAGCTTATCTCCTGACTTGGAGGACTGAGCTCCTTCTGGACTGCTCTCTATCTCTTTTAATTTGTCTACCTTTTTTACTTTTATCTTTTGGATGTTGTGTGTCCTTACTGGTGTGTGTCTCTCAGTGAGTATGGGTCTGTGTTATTTGTCCCCGTCTGTTTTGATCCTGAACTGGGTTGGTTTTTGGGTGGGTAGGGGACTGGAGGGGAAGTGACATACTGTTTTAACTATGCTTTGTTCACTTTGGCCTGTGTTGTATGTCATTTATTGTTAAAATTTATATAAAAAAAGTTGGAAAAACAAAATAAGGCAAAATCATGAGAGTAAGGGTAACCCTCGACCTTCTCTTCTAACACGCGACAACCAATCAATTATGTTAATAAACCTGTCTGTTTCTGGTCTGTTTAAGTTCTGAATCCAACTCAGACTGATTAAACATGTCAGCCATGCAACCAGCGGAGACTCGGGGGAGTCATTGCGTAGTCCCGCAGTAACCCATATAAAACCTCAGTTTTTGTACAGATTAAACAAACAAGATATAAGATACAATCATTCCCTAACCTTAACCTCTCATAAACCCTTTTGACACAGAAATGACTGTGTGTAGTGAGTAGCAACTGCCCCTGTGCGTGTCTTGACTTCACATTGTCAGACCCATAGATTGTGAGAAAATGATTATATTCAGTCTATTGACAGACCAGTGACACCATAATCAGGCAGGAACTTGCTGGAATAGACTTTATCCTGCACCATGTCAACATAACGTGCAATAAAGGTGGATTTACTGATCTTATATAAAGTAACTTGCCTATGTAGTTGAAAAACTGCTCAGTCACTAAAGTATCAGCAGCTACTGTAAGGACTGTACTTGGTCCATGTTTCATCAGACAGTTTTTGCCCAATTTGTGCTCAAATGTTTGTCAAAGGAAAAATGAATATGGTACAATTCCTATTGTCATCTGTCGACACTGTAATAAAGTTTGACTGTGAAACAAAGAAATGTGTTGTGTTGCTTATAGTCATGTTTTACTGCCTGTAGTAAAGGATTACATTTTTATAGTCAGGGTGTTAAATGGACCAGCTTTATGTCTTTTTTTTACCCTTTTACATGCATGAAATCAAATATTGTTTTCCATATCACCTGTTTAAACAGTGTGCTTACATAAAGCCTTTGTGAAAAGTATATATTCTATTTCTCTAACACCATAGGAGCTTTACTACCTAAATTTTAAAATGACAAAAACCCTCCTTAAAAATAAAGCACTTTATTTATAGTTAAAGGTCCAGTGTGTAACGTGTTTAGTTGTTCATTATCAAAATCTGTGTTGCCCGTTCACAAACTTGTCCTTTTTCATTAATATTTACCACTGCCATCAATTCCAAGTATTCCTATTGGCTTGAAATTTTACATTTGC
This sequence comes from Sander lucioperca, assembly GCF_008315115.2. NCBI lineage: Eukaryota > Metazoa > Chordata > Actinopteri > Perciformes > Percidae > Sander > Sander lucioperca. The sequence goes on along the minus strand of NC_050184.1, from coordinate 19,869,577 downwards.
GTTTGCATGAACTGGGGTAGACGCTCCATATTCATGCACCATCTTGAAATACGTTAGCCGGTAAGGGACATACAGGACATACTGCTCCGCCTTTCGCGTTTTCGCTGTCACATGATCAACTCACATGTGCTGCTAATGCTGCTAATGGGTATCGTAGCTTCCCGGCCCCGGCAAGTTTGAAGAAGGAAACATGGAGGACCACACGTATTCAAAATCCAAATTTCAGGAACAGGAGTCTTCTTCTTCGACCAGAAAAAGAAAAAGGATATTGAAAAGAGCAAGAGACCAGCGTCATCAGAAAAAAGCGTGAAAATACGTACTTTGAACTGCGTGGCGCGAGAGAGTTGATTGCGATATATGATCTCAACGCTAGATGGGAGAAATTCCTACACATTGGACCTTTAATGAAATAGAAATATAAATTAGGTATATACTGTTCAGTATAATGCACAGAGCAGCAACTTTAACGTTGATGTAAACTGTCCAGATCATGTCCTCCATGAGAGTAAAGGGTTTCTTGTGTACTGAAGTTGTGTCTGCTGGTGATAACCGGTCTCTCAGGTCACAGTGGGCATCCTAACACGTCTTCCTGTGGATACTGAGACCTTTCCTGTTTCTGCTGGCCGCTGTGTTGTCTTCAGACCAGCACTCTACTGAAGCATGACTCATGCTCAGCCATAACTTCCTCCCCTGAGCAACTTAGTGACCGGGTGCACACAATGTTGCCAAGCAAAAGAATGATTGTTTTTCAAAAGTACTTACGTTTGACCAGTTTTTCACGTGTATCTTCAGGGCATGTCTATCAAGTAAATGTACATACCGGTGAGGATCATGGAGCAGAGGGTGTAAAGACATGTAACAGCAAAGGCCATGGTTCTACTTGCCTTGTCAATGCGACTTCTGTGATCAAATTTCTCCTTTCTAGCATGTACAAGTACCCATAGTTCTTTGGGTGGGAAAGGAGGCTGCAGCCTGGAGCAAACACAGATGACAGTGGAGTGGAGGAGGCAGGGAGATCTTTTTTTCATCCCCTCTGTCTATGTCTATCTGTGTGTTTGTGTGTGTGTGTGTGTGTGTGTGTGTGTGTGTGTGTGTGTGTGTGTGTGTGTGTGTGTTTGTAGTAATAAGAGCCAGATGTTGCCGTTGTGGTTGTAAGCTCGTCCAGTCGGTCAGTGACATCATCTGTATGCAGCTTGTTGAAGTTACATCACCAGAGGCGGTAAACACACACACACACACACACACACACACACACACACACACACACACACACACACACACACACACTTGTATTCATGTAATTGTGCGGAAGACAAAGAAACTGCGTTCTGGGACTTTCGGTTAATAAGTCAATTAATCTGATAATCCTGTTGGAGATGTCAAGTGAATATCACCTCGATTCTACTGTACATATACTTTAGAAAGATTTGTTATTGCCAAACAAGCAGTCCAGGTATCTGCAAAACTCTCTATCTTGGGCTCAACCGTTTGTATGTGTGCAAAGTGTGCATGTTTGTGTCTTCTATTAAAAGGCAGGGTTGGTAATGTTGAAAAGCTAGCAAGATTTGAAAGTAGCATCTCCTCGGGGCTCGGACCCACACACAGACGTGCACGAGCACCGCTGCGTCGCTGCTTCAGAGCAGAACAGGGAAAGGACCACAATTTTACTTCATGTCTTGTTCACTGGTAAGCAAACTCCTAACATTATCATACCGAATGTTTAAAGCAAACATCACGACTGTTAGCAATGCGGCATCGACTCCCACTCTGCTCAGGCTCGTTCACAGGAGGGGTAGAGTACGCGCAGCGGGGCAAGGAGGCAGTTTATTGGTTCTTTCCAAGCGGACCGTGAGGCAGTGATGGGTGTGTGAGAGATGACAGATCTTTTTCGCTCCTTTTTCAAAGCCCATAAGTTATTTTTTGCTGTCGGGGTGTAAAGACCATTTCAAACAATATATAAAAAAGTGTACATTGGAAACAGTTAACAACCCTGCCTTTAAAGGGTAACTCTCGCCAAAATGCAGCCTAGGGTCTTTTTGTGAATGTACCCGAGTCAAACTTTCATTTATAAGCATAATTAGGACGGAAGTGCCACTTTTAAGATTTACCGTATCTTCGTTTTTCGGTGAAATGGCCTTTTGAATGGGAGTCCTAGTGGCACTTCTATGATCGCATCAAAATCGCTACTTTTAAAACACTAAGAAGGCTCGACACAACATGAAACTTTTCTCCAAGTATGACCAGGGTCTCTACACCTTAACAAAAGCATTGACAACATTGTTTGTGTACACAGAGTTTACTAAAAAGAAAGGTTTTGAGCAACTCACTGTAGCTGTTGTTCTTCTGGTCACCGTCTATCGAGCCAGTCAAAAATAGTCGAGGGAGGAGAGTAAAGATGGAAAGCTCCTAAAGCTTAGTTCCATATAAATGCACTGATAATTTGTTGTTTTGTCGTTAGTGAAACACAATATTGACCTTGTAGTTGAAAAAGGAGCCTCATATAAGAATGACATTTCCTCCATTGGGTTCCGTTCATTCACATTCGGAGATCGCCTATTTTTGACTGAGAAAATGGCGGATAGCGTAAACAACAACTGCTAATGTGAGTTGCTCAAAACCTTTCTTTTTAGTAAACTCTGTGTACACAAACAATGTTCTCAATGCTGGAGTTCATGTGTAGAGCCCCTGGTGATACTTCAAGCAAAGTTTCATGTTGTGTCGAGCCTTCTTAGTGTTTTAAAAATAGCTATTTTGAGGCTAGCATAAAAGTGCCCCTAGCACTCCCATTCAAAAGGCCATTTGACCGAAAAACGAGAATACGGTAAATCTTAAAAGTGGCGATTCTGTCCTAAATATGCTTTTAAACGAAAGTTTGACTCGGGTACATTCACAAAAAGACCCTAGGTTGCATTTTGGTGAGAGTTACACTTTAAGTTAGGTGATCCTTATTCGTCTCTGGTCACTTGTTCATTAAAAAGACACAAAGGTGCGAAGGTAAGGATCAGTGATTGAAAACATGATGCTTACATCGTGACAAATAGTAGGAGACAGAGCCTTAATGTGCAACGTTGGATGTAAAAGGGCAATGACCGAGTGATAGTTTCAGAGAAAGTAGTTAAAAATCAGGGAGTCAGGGCCCAGCTGACAGCCTCATAACAAAGCTTCTCTCTGGTGTCACTAAAGTGGTAAATTGTTTAACTGTTCCCTGTGCACTCACTTTCTGCCTCTTGTTTTCCTTCACACACACTAAACACATGCGCAAGCACAGACACGAGACCCGAGCACTTAGATTAGACCTATAAACAGAACATTAAACCCCACTTGCAGGTAATTCAACAAATATGTCTCCTTGGCATTCCTTGATCTCTCATCCCTTAATCCCCCCATCTGACTCAAACTCAAAGGCGCTCACACATGCACATAAAAGTGGCTCCCATGTGACAAAGTAGAGTAATTATGGAAAAACGTTTCTCATTAAATGGAATGGAGTCCATATTTAGACATGTCAAATATAGAGTGGCTTTTATGACCAGCTGAGGCAGACAAATCAGTTACACAGAAACACATTTGAAGAAAAGAGGGCTGAGGGGCTGAAGGGTTGAGGGACGGCCACAGTACACAGGTCCAAAATGAGGTGACAGTGAGCCAATAATATGATATGAATAATGATGACGTGACAGTAACTCTTCATTCTCAAAGATTGGTACCACTTTTTAAATAAGGCACCCTTTATCAACCCTTTATACAAGGTTTATAATTGCAACCAATGGCCATATTATTATTTGTTTTTCAATCCTCTAGTAATGCGTTACAGATACATTATAATTCATTTATAAGAACAACCTTTGGGTTGCCAGACTGACTTGATGGATTAAAAAAAAAAAAAATGTATTAATAACTTGCTGACATTTATAACTTTGAACTTGATGGCACATTAGAAATAAGAAACATTTGAAATTTCAGTGGATTACAAACATTTATAACTAACCTGAACCCTAACCTGCCAAAGGAACTTCACACAACCTGGCAATTCAAAAGTTGTTCTTATTAATGACTTATAACTGAGCTATAAAGCATTTGTAAATTAATTATAAACCATTAATAAAGCAATTAGTTACAGTTTAAAAACATGTAGATAGATAGACAGACAGGCAGACAGACAGACAGACAGACAGATAGATAGATAGATAGATAGATAGATAGATAGATAGATAGATAGATAGATAGCTAGATAGATAGATAGATAGATAGATAGATAGATGGACTTTTATTGATCCCAAATTGGGAAATGTCAGTGCTACAGCAGCAAATTATCAGACACATAGCACACATACAGTATGATAAGTCCTATTGCTCAGCCATGTTAAAGCTAGATATGAACATGGGTCATTTTGAATACAATTGGACACATTTTTCTCATCAGAACTGAAGGCAGCGATTTTGCACAAGCAACAAGACAGCAAACACAGCCAGACTAATACAGAACCAGAGCTCATTGTCATTACAGCACAAACCTCCACTTAAAAACCTCCCTCACCTGCACATACACTCCTTCAACACACTTAATATGTGGTATGAGCTCTTACCACAAGCACAGCAAACTATTCTGTGAGGTTTTGAAGTCATAAATCGCAGTCTGGGCAGAACATAGTAATCGCACTGACTCAGAGAGCAGCAGACTCTGATATCTGCCGCAGGGTGAGTCACACACACACAGGACGTCAGAACTTCAGGAATAATGAAATGTTTGCATGTGTATTGTGTGTGTGTGTGTGTGCTGGTGGATGTGCATATCAATACAATATGTGTGTGTGTGTGCGTGTGTGTGTGTGTGTGTGTGTGTGTGTTTTAGTGTCCTGCATATGTGCTGTATGTCAATATCTCTTGCAGGGGTTTCCTTCTGGGACAGCCTCTACATGTACATATGTAGAGGCGTGTGTGTGTGTGTGTGTGTGTGTGTGTGTGTGTGTGTGTGTGTGTGTGTGCGTGTGTGCGTGCGTGTGTGCGTGCGTGCGTGCGTGCGTGTGTGTGTGTGTGTGTGTGTGAGTGTTTGTGCTCTGGTGTAAAGTGTTAGTGGCCAAGAGGTAATCAGGCTAAACATTATGTGGTAATCAGTTCTTTTAACCAGCCTGGAGATGAATGAATCATTCAGTGCATATTATGAGAACATCCTGCAAAGAGAGAAAACAACTTCCCTAAATCTGGAGATGTGGTCAAGATTACTTCTGTTGCTTCTAAAACACATCAAAACTCATTCAATCTGAGCCAAAGAAATGCCAAGCCTAAGCCCTCATCAAGCTGAAATACATAATATAGAAAGAGAAAAATGCATATTATGTTCTTCAGGTACCATTATCTGGATTTTGGTCTTTTTTTTTTCTCGTGAAAAAGTGGATGTTTTCACCACTTCTGCTAAAATGTTTTCAAATAAGACAGTCCAAAATGTTCACATAAAAGCCACAACCTGTGATTAGGGGTCAAAAGTAGACATTGTTTTATTTTAAGGATTTTTTCGCTGAAATTTTAGTGAAAGCCCATGCAGGTTAGTTGTATGCATGACATAAAATAAAAAAAATGATCTATTACATGTATCAAAGTTGGGTGACTCATGGCAGGGTTGGTTCAGTGAGTAGAGCAGGCGCACATGTACTTGGAGGTTTATTCCTTGACACAGAGGTCCAGGGTTCGAGTCCGACCTGTGACGATTTCCTGCATGTCTTCCCCCCCTTTCTCACCTAACTGTCCTGTCAAATTAAAGGCAAGAAAGCCCAAAGACATTATCTTTAAAAAACAGTTGGGTGACTCACAAAAGCCTGATATTCTATTTTCTTTAAAGGTCCCATGGCATGTCAGTTTCACTTTATGAGGTTTTTTAACATTAATATGAGTTCCCCCAGCCTGCCTATGGTCCCCCAGTGCCTAGAAATGGTGATAGGTGTAAACCGAGCCCTGGGTATCCTGCTCTGCCTTTGAGAAAATGAAAGCTCAGATGGGCCGATCTGGAATCTTGCTCCTTATGAGCTCATAAGGAGCAAGGTTACCTCCCCTTTCTCCACACCCCCACTCTCCACCTTGCCCCCCTCTCTCCTCCTCAATAGCATTTAAAGCTACAGACACAGAAATGGCACATCCTGAGGAGAGCTCATTGTGGGACTGGCTCTAGTGGCTGTAATTCTGCACCAAGGCTGAATTTCGGGAAAGAGACTTCAGATACAGTATTAGGGGACCACTAAGGCCTATATAAAAGCATCCAAAGAGCACCATGTCATGGGACCTTTAATAATGATTGTGAATATCCAGCTGAAAATATTTGTATTGAAACTGGCATACACTGAAGTTTATGGTATCCACCATTCTTTATTTCACATTGCTTTTGATTTACAACTTTTTTTGCACTGTTGATGTCGGGAAGAAGCGACCAGATATGGGGCAGAAAAACGAAAGTATCCACACAAATAGAAGGAGAATTACAAATATATGTCCATTGAAAAATACTAAATTGATTTACAAATGATTAAATACGAGTTACAAATTAGATGCATGGACACAGATACGCATTTACAGTTACAAATCGCTCTGTATATATTTGTTAGATAGATAGATAGATAGATAGAT